>NW_018408421.1:351446-405833 GCF_002113885.1 Mizuhopecten yessoensis
TTTTAGTAAAAATAGACGTTTCTCGCTCTGTTGCACAATATAGCCTATATGGGCACTCCACGTTAGTGCGCTATCATAATACATGCCAAGAAATTTTGCAACAGACTTAATTATTAGCTTTGTATCTCCCATCTAGACATTAACATCAGAAAGTTTCGAATGAATACTGTGGTTTAGGTAGGGGAGACTCGTCTATATATACTGGATTGGTAAACTTGAACACAGTTCAGAGGCATATGAACTATTTCATTGGCCAATTTCAACAAGCACTAGGCATTTTAATATAACCATAATGTGATCACCCATCACTTAAACTCCTACTAATCCTCAAGCTCATCAGGGTAATTTCACCGGTGGCGTAGCGTGTTGTTTTAGCAAATGTGATAGCGGGGATCGTCTTAAAATGGCGTCCGCAGATTTCATAGTAGTTCATTCCGGCCACCACTTTTGCATCGAGTTTGTAATGTATATTAATAAAAGTTATGTCAGCTTAAAGATTATAAAATTATCTTGCTTAGAGTGGTCACCGAACAAAAATCGGTTCTGCGAATAACGAGTAATGGGTAAAAAAAAGACAGAAAGTTATACTTTTTTCGTCATTTTTCAAACGATTTCGATTCATTCCGGCCACCAATTTTGCGATCAATATGAAAGATGTGTTTAAAACATTGGTATCATATTAACAAGTGCAAAATTCCCTTGACCAGAGTGGTCTCCGAACAAAAATCGGTTCAGTACTTTTTGAGATATGAGTATTTATTAGAACGAAAACAGTTGAAAATATTGCCATTTTTATTTCATAGTGGTTCATTTCGGCCACCACTTTCACTTTCAATATTATATAATGGTACGCATAACTTATAGCATTGTGACGGGTATAAAATTATCTTTCCTAGGCTAGTCTCCGAATAAAAATCCAAGATGTATTGAGGGAGATACAGCCTAATATATACAAAAAGTCAACAAAATAATCTTCACGCCTGATTGCATTCCGGGTTTTGTCCTCACCCCTCAAAACATCAGCTTTAATGATAAACGAAAGCGTCACATGGCAAGAAAAAAACGCGAAAGTTCACGAAGATGATGTTTTAGCATGCATATTATGTATAGCATACACAAGCCTATGCATAGACACAAATTTATGCAAGAGAACGTGCATGCTTTTATCTCTTGCATAGGCCTATCTAACGTCAAGTGTTTGTTTAATGGAGCGCGCCATCTTTGTTTGACTAATTTTAGATCTGACATAACTTACGAATCTAATATTACGCAGACATGCATTGAATAGAACAATAACCCAAAAAATAGATTTATAACAACAGTGATGCTATAACCTTAAATAATGCTATCTAACATGCCATATTGTTGAATTTCTAAAAGCAAATCAGTAGGTTTGTTTCGTTATGTGTGGACGATCCTATAGATTTATTGTTGTTGTCACATGATCGTACGATATTAGGCTATTGGGCGAGTAACGAAGCACATTGGCTGAATCATACTCAGACTATACAGTGCTACTATAAGAAACCGGCATTTATAGATCGTGTTAGTGTTATTTGACAACCGAAGCTTTCATGGTCCAATCATACGAAAATGATGAAGACAACGACTATGGGCGTGACTTGGATATTTCTGCTTGCTGCATTGTATTTTCAGGTGAGATGATGATTATGACCTGTCATTTTTTTATCGCAAGTTTTGTAATAGGCCTAGAAACCAAGCCCCTGTGTGATAGAGTACACGCACACTGTGTTTAAAATAATCTTGATAGAAATATAATGTGGTTTAGTCAATAAGTTCGATTGATCACCATCCGAATTGGCTGCTTGTTTTCTTTTTCATTTGCCTTTTGTTTTTACATTTTGTTTTTAAATTTTGGGTATAATCTGGGTAATTTGACAAGTTTTGCATACTGTCAAGGTAATTCCTGTAGGAACTCTATCTAAATCAGAGTTCCCACAGGTATTAACTGTCGAGGTAGCTGCGATAACATCACTTCTGACAATGAGATGATCAAATCAAACATTACTTGGTCATTCATCAACGACGTGAGGTAGCTGCAAGGACCATTAATTGGTAGTTAGAGCGCCTGTCTAGATAGCTCAATTGGTAGAGTATCCGTCTAGAGTTCGGAGGGTCCCGGGTTCGAACCCCGGTCTGGCCGCGCATTTTTCCTCTCCTATTACACTAGTACTAATATTAATACCCAGCCTCCTCTGCCCTAGCTAGGGTGCTTGCAGCTTGGTTTGAATCCCCGGCCGGACATTTTCTCCCACCTGTTACAAAATTGGTGCCAGTGCCCAACTTTGTTTTAAGCAATTGCATGTAGACTTGGCAAGGGGAAATCTTATCTTTAAACTGATCAACAGCCTGTTCCTTTATGAATTTGGAAAATATATCAGTATTTGCATTGAAATTGGAAATATATTCCTCAGTTTTTGGTCAATTTGGGAAAATTAGGCACTTTTTAGCTAGTGGAAACAGCCTGTATTCAACAGTAAAACTGTGCAAAATATATCACTGATGGCCTACATAGACCACAAGTCAACTGCTCAACGGACATCTGAGAGCATTATACATTTAATTAGATCTGTGTATATATGATACCTAAAGGTAGAATGTGTTTTAAAATTCACACAAGGAAAGAAAATTGATACGAGTTCATTTGCCTGAACTGTTTTTGTGCAGCGCCCTGCAGCTTCGATGACATTCTCAAGGAAGGATTAGTAGCAACAGGTTTCCTTCTCTAAATCAAACCCTTTATAATTAAAAAGATTAAACGTCCATGTGAAGTCGGTAAGGAAAGAAAAAAAAGATGTGATGACCGACTTCAAACTAGCAGTTTCAATTTCGCCCTTCACCTATAAGCTAAAGATCCCCAAGAAGGGTGAAAACTGCTAGTTTTGAAGATGGTTGTTATATCTTGTTAATCCTGAATAGATACTGAAAAACAAAATAAATAGAAAAATGTGTTTCAATTTAATTGTGAGAGCATTGGTTTTGGGGCCTGGGTGGCCCATTGTGGTTAAGACGTCTGACCACAAACATTTGTACCATCACTATAGCCCTCCACTTCTGAGTCGCTGGTTCGGGGCCTACATGGGGCATGCAGTCACCAGGAAATGGCCGCTTATACAGTGTTTTTTCCTCCATATCCTGGCACATCCTTCAATGACCCTATAACAGGTTATAAAACACAGACAAAGCATCAAGTGTTAGTACCCATGTCTGTCTTGTCTGTTCCGAATCCATTGCAGTGATTTCATTTCTGCAGAATTTTTGTTATAAGTTATAAAAAAAATGTATACAAAGTTCAAGTATGAGAAATTTTCATATGAATTTGCATTTCCTGATAACACGGTCAAGGGTACCATGAAGTTTTATTGAAAAGTGTCAACTCATTTGTAACTTAACTCCAGCAACATCATTTGATAACATGTGACAGTTTTTAATTTGATCAAACTCTATTCAAGGGTCAAGTAATGAGAATACTTTGAGTGCACATTTCTGGAAGCATAGGTCAGAGTCACTGTTACTTTTTATAGAAATTTAAACTTGTCAGATAATATAATGACACTGTGAGGAAGCAGAAACATACAAAATATACTTGTCTTACAGACAGTTAGTTCTATTTTCTTATTGTAATTTGCATTGCTAAATTGGTGAGTTTATATCAATTAAGTAAGGCAAATTTATAATCTTCAGATTGGAGAAGTGCATCTTTAAACTCATGATTGTCTCCTTTTTAAACAACAAGCATAATCAATCACACCTACATTACTAGTTCGATAACATTTTCATCTGTAATTGTTATATGATTATTGCTGAGTGATACTGAAATACAACTGTTAGATAATTGGAGGTTGGACCTTGTCCCCATCCTATAGCTAGCTTCGATAGTTCCCTGTATCTGTAGTTAACGCATCAAGTACAGGATGTTTACATGTGTGACTGCTCACGTGTACTGACTGGGCCTGGGGTGTGATAATCATGTACTAAATGTACTAGTACATACCATATATGCATGATACAACAATTTATATAAATATAAAGTATCAAATGATACACTCCTCCCCCCAATTAAGTAAGAATATTACTTTCTACTGCCATGCACTTCAACATGTGTCATGATGTTTACATGAACATACATTAATAAATTTTCATAAAATACATTGGTCAAGGATTAAATTGAAAAAGAATTAAAATTGCTAAAGTCTTGAATTACATGGCTTGTTCCTGCATATATGATCACATGATCAGCACCCAAAATCCATGAGGATTTGAACATCGTTCCCAAAATTCTAAGTTTAAAATAGTTTCCCTACCAGGAGCACAATTTCATTAAGGAAGACTAGAAAATCCCACATTGACTTTCATTGTGTCAACGTGGAAGGAGGAAAAACTGAAGGGAGGAAAAGATTGCAGTAAGACAGATTCAATTACAGTTATCTGTACTCAAAAACATACGTAGTAATATTATTCTTTAGAACAAAATTTGCTTGACAAACGTTTTAAGACATGCTAGCTCATTCAATTGTGTAAGTCTTCAGATTATCTTTACATCTCGCATGTAAAGGTGCGTTCTATCTCAGAAAGTTGATATTTCACAACTTTGTATTCTGGCTTCCTTATAAAATCTGTTCAGATTTTTTTATGGTGTTGGCGACATCTCTTTGTCAGTATTTAAACTAGAGTACAAAATGAACACTAACATGAAATCCCTGAACACTGGTTTTATTACAAAACTATCCAAGTTTGGTTGCATCTATACAAATGCAGATAATTTTTAGGCCTACGTCAGGGAAACATAGGGCTCCCAAAAGGGATAAGTAAATTTCTGAATTTTCGGTGAAGGATTTTGGTAACCGGTTTGTGGTCTTTCACCTGAGTATAACCGGTTAAACTATATCAATATTATGCATTTTCATTGACTGAAGCTTAAAACAAAATGTAGCGGTTGTTTTGTATATAAATAATATATAACAATACAAGAATTAATAAATTAAAAAAAAAATGATTTAACACCCGATATATGATATCTAGGATTCATTCTGTATGCTGAAGATATGATTTGTTGTATGAATTTTAACGAAAAAGTTTAAACAAAATCTGAACATATTTCTCGGTCAGTCGGTGACCCAGTATAAAGACCCGGTAGTGGTGTGATGGAACCATGAATGAGTGTGGAATGGGTCACCCCATCATGTCACACCTAGATATCTAGTGTAAACAACATGGCTACCTAGCTGCACGGGTATGTCGTCCGATGAAATCTTTATAAAGCTACACATACACCAGGGCTAGGATTGCAGTAGCTTCTATAAAAAGAAGCTTTGAAATAGTCAATAGATCTATACATATGACTCATATGTGATTTGTAGTTCGATTCACTGTTGTAACCTATGATACGGTACCTGCATATATACATGAACATGCATGTTATATTAATTTTAAAGTTAACCAGGATATTTTATCTTCTTTGTTTAAAAGCTATTTATCAGAATTTGTCATCATCCCAATGAGTTTATACTTAACTTAGTTTAACTTCTGAACGCAGACATATCTGCCTCTATATACTTCATAGTTATACTACATAGTTATACATGTACTTCCCTATAGCTATATTAGATGAAATAAAAATCCTTAATAAAAAACTTAAACTTTAGAGGCAATAAAATTAACATATTGCTCATATAAAATAAATGATACCATTTGTAATCACTGTTGTAACATACGATACCTGTTATATTAATTAAAAAGTTAACCAGTAAGTTTGCTCTTCTTTGTTTGAAAGACATCAGAAGTAGGCATCATTCCCAATGGTACTTCCCTATATATGATGAAACCAAAATCCCCAATAAGGAAAAAAAGATAAGAAAACATGATTTGTTTTTCAAATGAGTACCAGCTAGCAGCTTTATTATGCTAGATACTAACTAGGGAAGTTCCCAAAATTTTACAAGGAATTACATGTAAATCATTTCGTGGGAACTTGCTAAAATGAGATATTGATTTCTTAACTGGATGTTAAAAGAATTTCTAAAGAGGCCATCAATTGTTGACGTGTGAGCAATATATATATGTGTTCTTTTTGTTATTCAATGTACATCAAGACTTCTAAAGAATCAATTTCACATAATTCCAGTGATGATGGGAGAAAAAAGTCAATCATTATGTGTATTTGGGTTATATTCTACCCTCCTGTGCAGAATTTGGTGTCAGAACTTAGGCTAATTGTAGAATAACCATATATATATCCAACATACCTACACATTGGCTGACTCGAGCTAATACAACATACTGACAAAAAATTGTACATTACATGTAACATACTAGCTATGTAGATCTGTTAGAACTGTAATTAATATAAAATAAATAAAGTAATATTTTTATATCAATTAAAGGAGAAAAATATGAATTTGATTAAGCTTGCCTTGATTAACATATAAAGTACAAGTTAGAACATGTACCGTGTTTTACAGGGTAAATAGTTCAGTGGGTCAGTGTAGGCTGTCATCAATTATAAAATGTACTCCATACTTTTGATGTACAGGAAGTTACAGCACCAAAGGTGATATTCCTGTTGGTCCCAACATCATATGATATATACATGTAACAAACACTGTATGATACAGCATACGCTTTACATTTCTGTAGCTTGTTTAGGAACAGAACCTAAAATGTGGAGAAGTTCTCATTACATTTGTAAAACTGTCATGGAAAACAGGGAAATAAAAACTACATTTTCGCATTTCCAAATACAAATTAAAGGCTTTATTTCGATATTCATGAATATAGTCATTTTGCATCTTCTATATATATATTACCAGTTCTTTGACTAATTATACAACTACGTTATATACATGTACCTGGACCAGAAAAAATAAATTCAATTTGCATTTTAATATATATAATTTTGTCACTTTAAAAAATGTTACCCATTTGGTATTAATTGGTTATAAGTATTGTTGTTATTATTATCTAAAATCTAGTTTTATTCTAATTTCTAATGAAATGACTGTTCAGATTGGGAAAATAGTGTTTATTTTCCATAAGGAAGTATATTAGGGGATGTTTATCCTAAAGGGGACATGATTATTAAATTGATAGGCTGTTAATTAATTAATTTCAATTGTAAAATCTGAATGTATGTATGCATTATGATTATAGATTAGCCAGACTTATAAAATAGAGAAAATAATGTAGTGGAGATGTTTAAGATAACTTTTTTTAACTTTTATGTAAATTTACAGATTATATAAATAAAAACAGAACTCCATAAAAAAGATAATCAACAGATTTGAGATAAAATAAATCAGTGAGACCTTGTAACGCTGCCACCATTTGTCCAGTGACATTTTGACGTTATAAAGAGAGACATAGAAATGAATTATTAACATATAACATATAGGGGATAAAGAGGACCTTGACAACAGATTGGTGATTAGTGAGGTGGGAAATGACACGAGTGAGGTGATGATGATGGCGATTATTACTGTACATGATATGTACAATATAATACATTATCTACAGGTCTAGGTTAAACAACAGCTGATAAAACACCTGATGAGATGGTCATAACCCCACAGGTGAATGTACAGGTGAGAGACAACTAAATGACCTCACCATGACATATCTTGTTGATAGATCTATGTGTGACACTTCACAAAAGAAAAATTGCAATAGTCCTAAAGGGGGAGGGGGGTGACGGTCCATTAACTAAGACCCTCTTAATTTCTATTTATTTTATTTTGGTCTACCCGGTATTATGGCCAAAGTAGTTTTTGAATTTGACTAACCTTGCTGGATGTGTGGGGGTTGGGTGGGGGTGGCAAAGCTTCCCAGAACAAGCTGTAGAATGTTAATCATGACATATCATAAGGGGAGGGGAAAGGGAGACTGGGAACAGCACCTCCAACCAAGAAGGCTAGCAAAGCAAGGTCATGTACGTGATTCGACAAATAGTTTTGAAAGTTTTAAGAATAAAGATAAGGGTGTTATTATATCGGCTGTTTACCCGTATCCAAGAACGTATTCAAGAACGATTCAAAATCACACTGAGGCAAATTTTATCTGGAGATTTCTTGATAACCTGATCAAAATGTTATCAGAAGCACTCCTTCAGTCCTTATATACATTAGATCTAATCTACACATGGTAGAGCTACAGATTGTATATAATATATAGTCATAGGTAGCATGTGTGTAGAAATCCACTAATGCCCGAAGATTGTACTTGGTGGATTTATATGTTAGGTCTAGTAAAAAAGTTCTTTAATGTAAACTATGTAAGCTTTTAACTTTCCAAAAAAATCTTTCATTTAAGGATTGGTTGTCATATTTTTGACGTTTATTGGCATGTAAACTACATCGGGCTTGCAATATATTTAACGCGCACCATGTTAAATATATCGCAAGTCCGATGTAGTTTACACGCCAATAAACATCAAAAATATGACAACCAATCCTTATATTTATATTCCAAACCAACAATATTAGTTGTGCAATGTTGCGAGTATTGTTAACTGCTGTTTTAAAACTCTTATACACACCGACTGGATCAGCGGTAAATTGTTCGGAACAGCCGGGTAGTTTCGCATTCCACAGTCGTTGTCAAGGGCAACCAGGCCGACAAAAACAATAAACAAGAAAGTTCCAAAGTAAACACATCAATTTAATAATTGATTTTTTTTTTATTTAAATGCATATATGTCAATTACCAATTTGTATACTAACATGTGACCATTTTAATATATGTTGTGGTCATTTAGCGATTTAACTGTCATACAATAACATTTTAAGACACAACACAGCGGAACATCGCCACTTGGCGGTAATAAGGTCAGTGTATCACTACACTGACCAAACCCCGTTGCAGTTCATTGGAAAATATGTTACAATGGGACCAGTAGAGTTATCTAGGCACTATGCAGTGCAAATGTAAATATTTGTGCTTAACATGTGCTAAATAAAGCATTTCAGCCTTCTTTAAGTACCTGTATGTTCCCTCATGACATAATTTCTCTTAGGTTTTTAAAAAGGAATATGCAGTTTTATTACTTTTAATTCTTACTTTGAAAGCAAAATCAGATATTAAAGGAATGGCTAGGGACTATATATTTATTACAGATAAAGGAATATTTCACTGTTATTTCAAACATTATCTTTATTCTAATTTTTTTTTTCCCAAAATATATGGAGACACTTTTCAGTGTTTTGAAGATGTTACATTTTATGATTTGACCAAAAGTATTGAAGCAAGCATTATCTAAGAAAGTGTGTAGTATGAAACCCGGGTAAATCTCAGGTGAATATTAAGGTGAAAAAATACAGCCTTATATGAAACTAGATATAATTGACTTGCCATTGTTTCATAAAACAACACCTGCCTATTGTTGATAAATAATAAAATATGCTGTTGGCACTCAGAGAACATCCCCTGCAGGCAGCCATTTTGGTTTTGGAACAAATAGTCGCACATATAATTATATGCATGATGACTGGTAGCTAGATAGCCATGCATCTGATAGAATTGGACAAAATCAAAGATTGTTTTTGCTCATTTTCGTTATAAGTACTGGAGGAATCTTTTACAAAGTTCCTTTCTAGACTCACTCCTCTTAGTTCTTTACAAGTTGTTAATATTCCTTTCAATTTTAGATTGACCAAGAGAAAAAATACAAGTAGACATATTTTTGAATTTGACATTTGAAATTAATATTATCTCTTTCCTGGAAGAACGGAGGTACACATTTTTCTCTAGTGACAGCGGGGGCCAAGTGGTTAAGATGGCTTACATTCTGCTACCACTAGCCCTCCACCACTGGGTCGCAGGTTCGAGGCCTATGTGGGGCAGTCACCAGGTACTGGCCGTAAGTCAGTGGTCTTTCTCCGTGAACTCCCGCTGGCCTCCACCACCAAAACCAGCTGGCACATCCTTAAATGACCATTACTGTTAATAGGACGTAAAACACAAACAAACCAAACACATCTTTCTCAAATGTAGGTTATTCCTGTTCCCTGATTTCACCTATTTTATTTTGAGCTTTACCAGAAGAAACACGTGAATGTGAGGAAGTAGAAATCTGTCTTGTTTTACACGAGTCAATAGGTCAAAGGACAACCTTGCTTTGAGGACAATCATCACGCTGAAAAGGCAATGTTTTACACGAGTCGATAGGTCAAAGGACAACCTTGCTTTGAGGACAATCATCACGCTGAAAAGGCAATGTTTTACACGAGTCGATAGGTCAAAGGACAACCTCGCTTTGAGGACAACCATCACGCTGAAAAGACGTTGTTTTACATGAGTCAATAGGTCAAAGGACAACCTCGCTTTGAGGACAACCATCACGCTGAAAAGACGTTGTTTTACACGAGTCAATAGGTCAAAGGACAACCTCGCTTTGAGGACAACCAACGCGCTGAAAAGACGTTGTTTTACAAACAGTGTCAACTTCTGTTCATAACTTACCACTTGATACATGAACAGATACAGAAGAGAAGAAAAAATGAAAGATCACATTTAATTGAAACTTATAACAGCTTACAATGGTGGGCACAAAGATCCCTTGTAATTGGGATGTCTTGAATTTTAGAGGAATTATTATACATGTACCCCTTTTTGGAAAAAAGAAAGACAAAAATACAATCAAAAGTTAGTTTTCAGATGGTTTTATTTAGATTATACTATTATACAATCAAAAGGTAATCCTAAGTAATAAGGATGTGCAGATACCAATAGCCTGTTACAATAAAAAGCTCTCTCAAAAGATATTCATATGCTAATTCATGGAGGAATTCCTGAATGTACAATTTGTTTATTTATTCTGTCAGGCTGATGTAGGGAGGGCAGATTGTATTTGGTATGATGAATGCAAGACAACATCCACAGGAGTACAAAACTGTGCTTACAATGGACCCGCCAAGCTCCTCACAGATTCCGCGGCCTTGAAGCGAATTCAGCACTACTGCCCGGGCTTATACAAAGGTAAAATTTCAAGAGGTAAAGAGTTGCCATCTGATTTGGATTTTTACTGACCTACATTGTATGTAGAAAAGCTGAATAAGATCCACTTAGGTAAGAAGGTGAGATCTGTAGTTATTTTTGAAGCGATGCATTGGTAATTAAGTCACTATCTGTTTTGCCATTCAACTAAAGATGAGTTCTCCCTGATTTTGTTTTGCAATATTTTATCTTCTGATAATATAGATAAGGCAGTGAAGTTGTTTCCTACGTAGAAGTTTTGAACTTTCCACTTATATAATCAATACGGCCATGAAAATCAAATTAAAAAGATAAATGCTAGAATGATAAATATACCACCGTAGTAGTTTTGAAACAAAAAAAAGGATGAATTTTTTATCATTTCATATGAATTGCACATCAATTGAATTTTAGCTACAAAGTATAATTTATTGATATCTTTAGCTTATTAATCATCATTTTAATAATTTCAGTTATAACCTCGGTTGATTTTAAAATATATTGTTCACACTAGGTCCCAATGCCACTGAGACTTGCTGTAGTCCCTCCCAGATGTACACCATTGAGACTAACATGGGTCTCCCAGAACAGCTGCTACGCCGTTGTCCCGCCTGCTACTATAACTTCCTGGAAATTTACTGTTACTTGACTTGCAGTCCGGAACAGAGCGATTCCATATCAGTGAAGAAGTATACTGATAATAACACTGTTGTGGAATCTGTAAACTATGTTATGTCCAAGGACTTCGCTTTCGGTATGTACAATTCATGTAAAAATGTGGAAATGCCCAGCGCGAACGAGTTAGCTCTGAACATGTTCTGTGGGCGAACCGCTGATAAGTGCACACCTTACAACTGGCTGCAGTATATGGGGGAAACATCTAATGGACACACACCTTTTGAGATTGATTTCTACATTCAAGATGTTCCCTGGGTATCGCCTAGCACCAACAAATCCACGGTGCCCATGAATTCCACAATCACACCATGTAATAAGAAATATCAGAACCAGTCTGCTTGTAGCTGTCAAGACTGTGAGGCTAGCTGTGCTCCGATTCCCCCCATCCCAGCTCCAGCAGTAGAGCCAACAATCCTAGGAATAGATGCCTGGTATTTCATCACAGGATGTTGCTACCTAGTTTTCTTCATTGTTTTTGGAATTTCTGTGATGTGGCATAACATCATGACGAGAAACGCATTTGGGATTTACACAGCAGAAGAGCAAGTAAAGTCGGTAGAAGATGATCATTATCAAATCAACGGTCGCAGGAAAAAGAAAAAAATGATGAAAAAGGCAGACCCTGTACCATTGATTCAACAGGGAGACATAAGCTGTCTTGAGAGACTTGGGGAGAAGGTGGAGTCTTTCCTCCAGAGGTCGTTCCAGAGGTGGGGCACATTCTGTGCCAGACATCCATTCATTGTGTTGGCGATAGGAGTTATCCTGGGGGGCGGACTGTGTGTCGGCATACCCTTCCTCAAGGTAACAACCAACCCCGTCGAGCTGTGGTCTTCTCCCTCCAGTACAGTGAGGACACAGAAGGACTACTTCGATTCTCACTTCGGGTAATTGATTCCTACTTAATTCGCAAGGCCAATTTAGGAGTTCAATATTTTCCTTCAGGCATTATTCAAACAAGGGATTTATATGGTCACATCATTTCCACCATCTGTCATATCATATGTTTTCCAGTTGATATCTTTTCGATTCAGTCCTTTGAAGTAAAATCATAAAATATAAAAACATATATATACAGATGTTTTGAAGTAAAATCATAAAATATAAAAACATGTACAGATTTTTGGGTACAGGAATTTGTACTGTATACGGGGAAATTTTTGCTGCAGTTTAATTTTTTCGCCTTTTTGGCTCTCCGTTATGACGATGAATTTATCATTACAGCGGAGATTTGTAAGCAACATGTAATAAACGTAGTTATGAAATGTGAAGTGCAAATTTTCCACAAACCCTAGGCTTGTGGAAGAAACCTTGCACCCAAATAAATACTTTGTCATACTTGTGTTTTACCTGTCTCAATACTTTTTTCAGCCCATTCTACCGGACAGAACAGTTGATCATTACTCGGCCTCACAACAAAACCTATGTTTCACATAAACTGCCCCCTCCCAGCGTCCAGTCTACCAACTACTCCAACCTATTTGACAAAGAATTCCTCCACATGGTAAGTTATATACAGGCCAGGTATAGAAGAAAAAAATATCCTTCGATTCTGTAGTGTTTTCTACTACAGAACACTAAGAATGTATTGTTTGGCCTTTAAACCATTAAAAATAACTATAAAGAGTTGATAATGTGATAAGTTATAAGCTTACATAATTTCTATCAAAATTCCAGTTGTTGGATCTGCAACTGCAAATACAAAACATCAATGCAACCTACGAAAACCGGACGATCAGGTTGGAAGATATCTGCTTTCAACCACTTTCTCCGGACAACAAGGGGTGCACGATTCAGAGCCCCCTAGAGTACTGGCAGGAGAGTCATGAAAAAATTGATGCAGTCGTCTGGGAAACCATCTACAAGTTCAATATCAAAGCCAACTACCTCGACCATGCTGAATACTGTATCAGGTAAATTGTAATGGCTATTGGATACGCATTTAACATTCAAGCTAGATTCTTGGTCAGTCTTAAGCTTTAAATATCGATGATTCATGTGCAATGACGAACAATTTTTTCGTGAATTTGGGTATAATATGTCGGGAAATTTGCACCTCATTTTAATTTTTGTCTTCTGCTTTCTATAATCGGGGTTCATTTATCATGACAGTAAATATTCGTATACAGTATACCATATTTATTAATTACTTTTGGGAGCAAAATTAACACTTGACAAATATTGACTTAACCAGTGAAAGGTGAATATTTGCCTGGTCAGATGTTTCTGGGTATACAGTATTTGTATTTATAACTTCATGTCTCACTTGCTTTAATATATGTTAAACTTTTTGTCTCGTAGGATTTATCACCCTTTACTAGCTTGAATCAAGCAAACTTAGTTTGGTACGGTTTTGTTATTTCCAGTGCACCTGCGACTACCTGGGATACCACAGGCCTCAATCAGTCCTGTCTCTCAGTCAGTGGCCAGCCCGTCTTCCCTTGGATTGTCATGGGTGGCTTCGATGGTATGTATCCACTTGCTCTTCTAAGACCTCTAAATTTGGACCCACATTTACAGGTTCATTGCTTAAGATATATGCAAGGGTATTAATATATATGATAGCCTTTCTATATACGAGGACCACAAATCGTCTGGACTTGGGAGGGGGGGCTAACCCTAATTACCCCCTGGTCCCTAGCTGTCCTAGTATTACTTTATGTACCAGGTATACTGTATACCGAGAAATTTTCCCCAGGTGAAACTTTTGCTGTGATGATAACTTTGCCTTCATTATGGTAGGGGAAAGTGGCGAAAATTAAACTGCAGCGAAATTTCCTGGTATACAGTATTGTGGGCATTTGTGTGAAATATGAAAAAGACATGAAACTCTACAACCATTTTTTTTTCTGACTGATTTATAAAATCTGTATTTGTAATAGACTTAACAGCTTTATCAGATCATAGTATATCACCTCTGTATCACTTTACGTGATAATGGTTTAGTTTTGAAAGGTTGATATTAGAGGGAAAAAAACAAATGTTCAACACCAAAATGTCTTGATTCCTAAAACATTATTCTACTACACAGTAGTGGTGTAAATAATAGATATATACAAAATTAATTGTTGAAATATGTTTGACAGATTTTAAATATAAAGCTAGGTTTTACTGCTTACGTAAGGACTACCAATCAGTTTTGACAGATTTCAGATAAAAAGCTAATTTTATACCACTTAGGTATAAAGGACTACCAATTAGTTTTGACAGATTTTAAATAAAAAGCTAATTTTATACCACTTAGGTAAGGACTACCAATCAGCTACAGCCTTCGTCATCACCTTTGTGGTAAATAACCATTTAGACGAAGCTTTAAATGGACCAGCTGAAGCTTGGGAAAAGGAATTTATCTCATTTATGAAAAATTACTCTAGTCCAAACATGACCATCGCCTACTCTTCAGAGGTAAGTTTGAAAATGTTTCGAATTAAATTGAAATGTCGAATTGCAGATCCAAAAAAGGAAAGAGAACAAATATTTTTGCTAGATCAGGTTTTGTTGTTATGTTCTCTATCTGTTTTGAAAACAAATTGTGAAAAATCCAAAGTAAATGTTTTGGTACACTATAGTTATTTTTATAAAGAGCCCTATTCCGTCTTTGCGTATTGCATAGTTATCTTCTCTTGGGAGCAGGGATTGATTGTTACGTCACTTGTTTGTGGGAGTAACGTCATCAATTTTTGAGAAAACGACGTAATTTTCTCACACAAACCAATGACGTAACAATCAATCCCTGCTCCCAAGAGAAGATAACTCTGCAATACGCAAAGACGGAATAGTTAAAAGGAAAAAAAAAAAGGGGGGGGGGGTGGAAAATCCATGTACTTTTGAGATACTTTAATTTGATGTGCTGTCAAACTCAAGAACAAATTTCCGGTCTTTGTGACTATTTGCAGTGATATATAAAATGTTAACAAAAAATTATTGTGAAATGCATTTATACAAAAATTTTGCTAGGATATGCATGATTGTATGGTAATTTTGTTGGTGCTTGCAGCGTTCCATCGAAGACGAGATCAACCGTGAAAGTAATTCAGACATCTTGACCATCCTCATCAGTTACTTGATCATGTTTCTGTACATTTCCCTGACCCTCGGTCAACTCAACCACTGTTACTGTCTGGGGGAGCGCATCGACAGACTGCTGGTCAGTATAGGCCCCAATATCCCAAACATGAGTCCGCCTCGAGCCAAGTTTGACCTGAAGTCTCGGTGTTATTTCTCCCCCCGAAATTAATTTTGAACGCTTGAGGCAGTCAAAATGTTTATGATATATGGGGACTAGTCTCTTAGTTGGTCGTAATATTATCGTATGCATAGCTTATAACGCTCCCATAACTTTTTGATATCTATATATGTATATATGAGTAACTAAGTATGATGCCTGGTTGTTGTCAAAAGCATTATTTACTATAAATGTCATAAGTTCATGGTGAAGATTTATAGCATTTTCCCCTTATTTTATGACAAAATGTATATTTCATTATATTATGAATGGAAAAATATTTTTCTTCCATGATTACATGAAACCTGGAATTTCTTTTATAAAGTTAAATGTAATATGGCAATTAACTAATACAAGACTGGTGTTGTAGGTCGACTCCAAAATCCTATTAGGTCTGGCGGGAGTCACAATTGTGTTGCTGTCTGTAGGAGCGTCTATTGGGTTCTTCAGCTTCTTAGGTATACCTGCAACCTTAATCATCGCAGAAGTCGTCCCGTTCCTGGCCCTAGCTGTTGGAGTTGATAACATCTTCATTTTAGTCCAGAGCTATCAGGTAAGCCATGCAAGAAAGCTGAATTGGTAAATTTGATTATATTTTTGGAGATCCTAGATTAATTACAACAATATGCTTTGAAATATTTTTTTGGCGACCCATGAATCTGTTTTCTTGAAATCGCATACTTTAAGTACCAATGAAATTTTAACCCTTGTTGGGGCTTAAATTGTCATCTTTTTCATATATATTTTTTTTAAACCATTTTAGTACTCATATATGAGATAATATAGACTACAATCTTTTCTTAATGTGATTGTCTGGTATTTATGGACATTTCTTCGCTTGTTCCCAGAGAGACGTTAGGCCACCCTCGGAGTCCCTGGAGGATCAGATCGGTAGAATTGTAGGACGGGTAGGACCGTCCATGTTACTATCCAGTCTCACAGAGACCGTCGCCTTCTTCCTAGGTGAGTCAGGTCACATTAAGTTTGCTCAAAGGTCAAATGTTACACTGAGTTGATGACTGTAAGGCTTTTCTTGATTAATATTTCACAAGTAAAAAATTTGTGTTCATTTATTGGGATGTTTTCATTCGTTGCTTTTCTAGACATTTTGATTGGTCAATGGTAGGATCTGATATGTTTACGATGTAGGGATAGACATTGTGTCAACAATGTTGTTTTCAGGTGATTTTAGCAAAAAACTTTAAAGGTCAGCATGAACATTAATGTACAGGTCCATCAGGATTTACCTCATCCTCAATACTCCAGTGGTTACACTCTCTGTACTCCTGGAATATGTCATAGCAAAATTGAAGGCACATGGCTAGCTATTTGATACGTTTGGGGTAAAAAAAACTGACTGATCACTAGGCTAATACATTATAATAATAATAATTTGAGGTTCTTATATACCGCTTTATCACAACCTAGTATGTAGGTCTTCTCAAAGCGGTTCACAAATTATTATCCGTGAATATAGGGCCTTTGCAACCAGCCAATATCTTTCTCAACTCCCAGGGGAGCATACAGCCGGTGCTGCAATTTCGGCTCTCACAACTAGCATTCTACATTTCTAGCACTGCCCAATTCACATACTCATTTATAATTAGAGCTGTACATGTATAGACTGGAACAAGCGGAGTTAGTATCTTGCTCAAAGATACAACACAATGCCATGCCGTGAATCAAACCCACAACCCTTTGGTAAAGAGCCCGGCGCCCTACCACTAGACTACAGTGCCTCCTAAACATGTCCTTTGAAGATTATAGAGGAGTGAGGATGGATTTACTCCTAAAATGCTCTTTTTGATACTAGACTTACATTTCGTAATAAACAATGTTTTGGCTTTGCTTGTGTTAAGGTGCCCTGACTGACATGCCTGCTGTGAAAGTGTTCTCTCTTTACGCGGGAATGGCTGTATTCATCGACTTCCTTCTCCAGATCACCTGCTTTGTAGGACTCATGACACTCGACGCTCGCAGACAGGAGGTACGTACAGATACAAGATCTGTATAAGGAACTGTTCAGTTGTCAGTTTTGTGTATTAACAGGTCGTCAATTGTTTTGATTAATTCATTATTTAATGTATATGTTGATTGTATTAATGTTTAAATTGTATATATCTATGTACTTAAAGGCACTTCAGAGTAGCTTATCCTAGCTAGATGGGGCACTATATCAAATGTTGTATATTTTTATTTATTTTAAATGATATTTATTGATGTCCATCAATTCTACAGTTAATTTACCATTTTCAAGATACATTATAAATCAAAATGGTCCCCTAGAGTATTGTTCAAGTGTTTCTTGAATCTAGGTAGAGGCCCAGTTAACTATAAGTTTGTTTAAACTGACATAGACCATAACACTTCAGTAATCTGTTAACTTAAGTACATCCTATTAGAAATAGATTTTTATTTGTAATCATACAAGGTGGATGCGACATGTCGTAGAGAATTTTTCTGTAAATTTCAATAATTTTCTTTTGTTGTAAAATGTTGTTAAGTTGTGAATGGCTTAGTAATTATGACTTTATACATTTAAGTAGCATGGTAAAGGGTCAGTCTATTTTGTCTTGTCATTTGCTAGTCCATATTGAATATTTTGACAAATTTTTTTTTGTCACCTTTTTTTCACAAGAATTTTCAAATAGTCATTATCAGTATCCAATATACAATCAAAGTGAGGAGTAGTTTACTTGAGTGAAATACAAGTGATCAGAAACATCCTATTTTACACTGTGTTGTTGTTTTTGGCAGAGTCACCGTTACGACATGTGCTGTTGCGTACAACTTCACGAGGAGAAGAGTGAAAAGTCTGAGGGCTGGCTGTTCCGAGTGGTCAAAGATTACTACTCCCACTTCCTGCTCAAGGAATGGGTCCGCCCCATTGTCGTAAGTTTGTTGATTTAAAATCTTCCTGATAGTGACATTTTTATATTATGGCTTTACTCCTATGTTCTTGTCGAAGAAAACAACAGCTTAAGTTTTTATATCCAAGAAATGTACCAAACACCTTCACATTTAATTTGTGTTGAATATATTATTATATAGCATGTTTATGATTTGTGATGATTTTCTATTTGACAGGTTATAGTCTTCACCGGCTGGCTGTCGATCAGTTTTGCGTTAATACATAAAGTTGATGTAGGCCTCGACCAGAAACTTTCCATGCCTGACGTAAGTTTCTACACTTTTTGGGTCGCCTGCAACGCGTGGCAACATATAGGTATTACTTTGTCGACATCGTCGGTTGCGTGGTCCCAAACAAGGTTTCCATGCAATAACTTGAGTTCTCTTGCTTGATTGAACTCAAACTTGGTACACATATTGCATACCAATATAGCTCGGACAAGTTCGCATTTCAGAAGTTTACGTGCGTTTTATGTGGAGTTATGCCCCTTTATTGCTAAATAAGAGCACTGTGCAGTAAATGCAAGAACTTTTCTATTTTTTAATCAATTCCTTTCAAATTTTGTACAGTTATGCTTGAAGCAATAATGTTCAACATATATTACAGGTTTTTCTGTCGTGTTTCAACTTTCCGCATTTTGGCATATCTGTTAATGCGATAACTCAAGCCAAAACACTTTTCTTACTTAAAGCGCTGAGCAGGCGACACATCCACTCCGGTGGAATTCTTGTTCAACGTAAAAACAATTGTCCATTTTTTTCTATGTTTTATTTGTTTTTAATACTTGAATTGTCCACAATAGTAATTTTAAAAGATCTGGCTAGCTCAACCACTGTTTCTGTATTGAACAGGATTCTTATGTGCTTGACTACTTCACAAATCTGTCGGAATATCTGCACGTTGGACCTCCAGTGTACTTTGTGGTGGAGGAAGGCCATGATTATATAACAATGCAGGGACAGAATGATATATGTGGAGGGAATGGATGCCCGCAGGACTCTCTGGCTGGGCAGGTGTATACGGCTTCACTTAGACCTAACTAGTAAGTATGTTAAACTGTCAGACTGTCGCGACTGAGTATACACTGCCTCACTTAAGTTCAACCTTCATGCTGCTAAAATAGTTATATATCTTATAATGTGTTACTGTATGTGTTGTATCTGTGTACTAAGGCCAAGGTAAAATTATTTCTGATGTCTACAAAAGAGTACGAATAACGTTAATTATTAATCAATTTTATCAGTTTAAACTTTACATTGTTAATAATGATCTTCATTTATACTTAAACAAGTAAAAAAGCAGATATGACTTTTTGGGAGCAGCGGTATTTTCATATTTAGCGCACAAGGGACACTAATGCTTAGTTAAACAGTTATTGTCTGGCCTGCATCTTAACCCATGCATCAAATGCTGGATGCAGCCTACCTTTCATTGTCCATTGACTTTGTCAGCATTACGTTTTTGCGTTCAAGTTAGTTTCTCTGATATGTGCATTGATGGTCAAAGCAGGGCACAGGCGAGACATGTCAATCCGAATGGCTTGTTGTGATTTGCCAAATTTAAGGGATTGTTTGTTTTGTAGTTCTCGGGTCGCTCAACCTGTGTCGTCCTGGTTAGACGACTACTTCAGCTGGCTGAACTCTGGAGGCCACCCGCAGTGCTGTCGATCCTTCATCAATAATGGCAGCTTCTGCCCGTCTACAGGTGAGTTCAAAGGTCATAATAAGGCATTGAAGTCAAAGGTCAAAATGAATGATTACCTTTATATTATGTATTTGACTCACAGGAATAAATTGTTTGCAAGTAGAACTTCATGTTTGTTGTCATTTTGAGCTTTGTTGTAATTGTCTTCTGGTTTGCTTTTCCAATCACTCTAGGATGATTGAACACAATAAAATAAAAGATATTGTTTGTACAGTCATAAGAGATGAAAAGGGAAATAAATGTAGACATTAAGTTTTACTTTGCTCATCTGACTATGTTGTCTTTATAGTCTCATTGGTTTGTCACACAAAATCATTTAGACATTCTAAAAAATTGACTGCTGCCGAATAGTTGATTTTGTGTTTAGATTGTATGCAAGAAACAGAAATCGTCTCTGATGTTAGGTATGGGAAAAACATTCAAAACTTAAGTAATGAGCAGAGACCCTCAGCAAACCTTTGGTTTCTGTTCAGCATTTATACTGTATTGTAACTTTTTGAGCTTTACAATTGTAAATTGACCACAAGTTCCTGTTTCAGTGCCAGATAATGTAAGCTTGTGTGAACCATGCCAGCTTCACGGAGCTATTAACGGTCACCCAGTCAAAGAGGACTTTATGAAGTTTCTACCGTGGTTCTTAAGTGACAATCCGGGCACAATTTGTGCTAAAGGGTAAGTGTTCCTGCAAAACTGATACATTCAGTCTCAACCATTTTGAATTTCTTTTCATTTATGAACAAATTTAAAAATGTTAATACCAAAAATCTCACTGGTGATTAAAAGATCAGTTCTAGAAATTCAACTTTTTCGCAGGCCATTCAACTGTATTGAAGGGACAAATTATTTTCATCTTAACGCGGAAAATGTTTATATATTAAAAAAAAATAGTTTTATGCCTATTCATTTTTGTCTCTCTGCCAAAAAGAAGCGGAATCGAGGCTAAGGTGTTGCTTTTCTGGCGGCAGTGTCAACATTAAGGTTTTGCATTTAAGTTAGGTTCACTGAAAGTATAAGTGCTAGACCAACCAAACTTGGACCATAGATGCATCTTAGGTAGTATATCTCAACTGATGGATCAAATGCTGGATGCGGCCTAACTTTCATGGTCCATTGACGTTGTCGGCATCTCCATCAACATTAAGTTTTTTGCGTTTAAGTTAGTTTCTCTGAAACTATAGGTGCTAGACCAACCAAACTTGACATGTGCATTGATGATCAAAGCGGGGCACAGATGATACATATCAATGCAAATGGCTTTTTACAAATTTGTTTTATTCCTAGCCGTTTTAAGGAGTTATTAGGGTGAGGGAAGGTATTACAATGACTACTTTAAAAACTAACTTTACGCAAATTTTTCCTATTTACGCACAGTGGACATGCGGCGTATGGCAGTGCTGTGGATCTCCTCCACAACAAGACGGGCGTGGGAGGTAAGTTGCTGTCAAATTTTACTTTGACAAAGTCACAACCCAGACACAAGAATTTAATGAAACGTTTTCTCTGTCTGTTTGTGGTATATAAACTAAGAAGCCAATAACAGGTTTGACAAACAATACTAAAGAACTCGTCATATCTTGCATCACATGTACAGATATCGTCATTTGTTATCTTTGATCTTTGATTACAATATGACCTTTACTTAAAGCCGTCCCCATGTAATATCTTCATTGGTTCGTTACAAAAGATGTCTTTTTCTCATCTTTTCAATATTAAACATTTCTTTTTCTCAAAGTATTGAAAAATTTGCATAAAAATCATTCTAGTCTCCAGTCTTAAGTTCATCATATTAATTCTGTTGAAATAATTGAAAGACGGTTCTCAGTTTTAGGATTTGAATGGTTTTAGTATGCCCAATTGAAAATATATGTATAAGATTGTCATTAATTAGCTTCGATGATGTTTAAGATTGTATTGTTTGATTTTTTTCAGCTACCTATTTTATGACATACCACACTATACTAAAAAACTCAACTGACTACATAGAGGCCCTGAAACATGCGAACTCCATCGCGGAGAACATCACAAGTCTGATCGGACAGAATGGCAAACAATACAAAGTATTCCCATACAGGTAGATATCCCAGAATGTCACAAGTCTGTAGTATATATGTTTAAATTCTGTGCTTGAATTTAAAAAATAAATCTATAAAAGCAGAAATGTGTTGTATAATAACTTTTTCTGCTCCCAAATTACTGTAAATGGGAACTCGAAACCGTTTGACCGACATGTATGACAATACCTTTACTTAAATCATTCTAAAAGGAAACCCATGCCTTACAAAAAGTTTCTGAACAAATATTTAACCTGAGAAAAACCAGCAACAGTGGTTTGAGAAGAAAAATGCAATTGGATGGCCGTTGACAAGCTATGGTACTAGCTATGGGAAAATGTGATTATTTCAAATTACTCTAGTGAAAATTGAAGCTTCTGCTTTTACTAAAAAGAATGCAAAGATGCTTTTATCTTTGTTTTTGCAGTATACGTTTGACTTTGTTTTTGCAGTATTTTCTACGTATTCTACGAGCAGTACCTGACGATGTGGAAGACCACTATCACCAACCTTTCCTTGTGTGTCATCGCCATATTTATAGTGGCGTTCGTCCTCCTCGGGTTTGACTTTTTCTCCGCTCTTATGATTGTAATAACAATCACGATGATCATCATCGACATGTTTGGCTTCATGTACCTATGGGACATCTCCCTCAACGCTCTGTCACTCGTCAACCTGGTCATGGTGCGTCACATTTCATAATTGTAATAACTGTATAACGGGAAATGTTGGCCTTCCCCAGAATGCTCCATATTGGCCTAGTGTTACCTTTACCTTCACATTTAATTCATATGCATATTATGTTATGTAATTATAAACTGGCCCCTGTAATTATAAATTGGCCCCTGTAATTATAAACTGGCCCCTGTAATTATGAATTGGCCCCTGTAATTATAAATTGGCCCTCGTTACTTATTGCAAAAACATGTTTACAACAGATAACTTCTGCCCATTTACAAAACTAATGACATTTAATATTTGTTCACATGCTATTGTACATGATTATTTCACTTAAAAACCGAAATTAACACTGGGCTTGTGTGGGTTTTACTGTCAATGGTGAATATTTTAGGGGAAATTTTCTTGTCATTACTAAAAAAAGTGACTTTGTCAAATTCTTTTATCCACTCAAAGTCAGAATTTTGTTCAAATCGGGCGGAAATGACTCTCTTGAAAATTGAATTGATCACTTTCAGTTAAATTCTTAACTTGAAACAAAATACCATTTTAATAAACCAAGTTGTTTTCATAATGCTTGATTATTATAATTTTGTTATTTACAGGCTATAGGAATTTCTGTGGAGTTTTGTGCACACATCACTCGTGCCTTTGCTGTCAGTCTTCTCCCCACGCGAGTTGAAAGAGCGAGGGATGCACTGGCAAACATGGGAAGCTCTGTAAGTGCTCAACTGCATTGCATATTTCTTCACGGAAGAAAGGGCCACATATTCAAAAGATATTGCCCTAGAAATGTCTACTCCTAGAACTTCTATATTTCAGATATTTGTTTCAAGATATTTATCATAATTATCAACAATTTTCATCCCAAAAAATTAATATTTATTTAATGACGACTAACAGTAATTAAATATCAGAAATACTTGACCATTTGTTAGCACCGACCTTGACTGCATCTTTTGACCTTGAAGAGTTGCTAGCCACTTGTAAGCACCGACCTTGACTGCATCTTTTGACCTTGAAGAGTTGCTGGTCACTTGTTAGCACCGACCTTGACTGCATATTTTGACCTTGAAGACTTGCTGGCCACATGTTAGCACCAACCTTGACTGCATCTTTTCACCTTGAAGACTTGCTGGCCACTTGTTAGCACCAACCTTGACTGCATATCTTGACCTTGAAGACTTGCTGGCCACTTGCTAGCACCAACCTTGACTGCATATTTTGACCTTGAAGAATTGCTTGCCTTTTGTTAGCACCGACCTTGACTGCATATTTTGACCTTGAAGAATTGCTTGCCTTTTGTTAGCACCGACCTTGACTGCATATTTTGACCTTGAAGAATTGCTGGCCATTTGTTAGCACCGACCTTGACTGCATCTTTTGACCTTGAAGACTTGCTGGCCACTTGTTAGCACCAACCTTGACTGCATATTTTGACCTTGAAGAGTTGCTGGCCACTTGTTAGCACCAACCTTGACTGCATCTTTTGACCTTGAAAAGTTGCTGGCCACTTGTTAGCACCCACCTTGATTGCATCTTTTGACCTTGAAGAGTTGCTGGCCACTTATTAGCACCGACCTTGACTGCATCTTTTGACCTTGAAGAGTTGCTGGCCACTTGTTAGCACCGACCTTGACTGCATATTTTGACCTTAAAGAGTTGTTGACATTGATTTAATGATTTATAACTGATGTTGACCTTAGCCCCCTGTAGAAGCTGACTTGACCATGTGTTGACCTCTACTGCCTATAATTTGATATTTCCCTTATCCTTCTACAGGTGTTGAGTGGAATTACACTGACCAAGCTGGGAGGCATCATCGTTATGGCATTCTCCAAGTCTCAGCTCTTCCAAGTTTTCTACTTCAGGATGTATATGGGAATGGTGATCTTTGGTGCAAGTCATGGCCTTATATTCTTACCTGTACTCCTTAGTTATATAGGTAAGTACTTAACATGATGCTAGACCTCAGGTAAAAGAAATACCTGTGTTTTATCTGTCTGCAGTTAAGGTAAGATTTTACAATGTTGGTGGTGATGATTGGTTCCCTAAAGATTTTCTAGTCATTAAGTTTAAAAAAACATATTTAAATATGTTATTTGATAGCCTAAGAAATATATTCATATATGTTTGTATGGAAATTCAATATTATTAAAAACCTGCATTATAAATAATTAGGGGACCATTAATTAAATTCTTGTGTAAAACAAGTTGTTATACTGTAATAGAATAATATAGAGTTGATACAACTTTTTGTAAGTGTTGAACATTTGTATTCCCTTTGGTAATTAGAGTGAGATTTGTCACAGAAACTTAGAATGAAAATATGCAGGGAACCGTTAATCATCTTTAACTGTCTTTCTAGGTGTTAGTCTACATGTTGCATGAGCGTATGGCTTATTGAAAAGGAAATTCATACTAACAAAATATTCAGATATTTCTGTTTCTTTTCATTGTCCATCTCTTTGCTGACCAACTGAAAAATAAGGAAACATTCTAACAGTAACAAATTACTTGTGTAACACAATTATGAGATGAATTATGAATGGTATTTAAGTTCTCTAAAAGGACTGATAATATTTGGTTAATTTTGTATCAGTGAAGTGAAGTGAGAAAGTCATCTCGAGAAGTTTGATAATTTTTGTATTCTTCAGTTTTCATTTTAAATGTTTTGCAATTATTATTTTGATGTAAACAGTTTCTGGCATAGGATGGACAATGACACTGGTTGACATTTGAAAACTATCAATGTTTGACTTGGAAAAGTTTGCAATGCATGGCATGATTTTGTAGTATCTATGAACATTTAAGTATTTCCTGTTCCAATTTTTAGTTAAAACTCTGTTCATGTTGTTTTTTACCCAAGTTCTGTCCAGAATTTTTGCTGACATGAAACTTTACATAAGTTCACGAAAATCTTCAATCACACATATACCGGGGTAATGGAAATTCTAGATACAACAGATTAGATGGTTTTATGTCGACCTTCTGTTATTATACTGTATTGATTCATTAATCACCTGGACAGTATCTCCACACAGTATATCTGTATAGATGAGTGAGTAAGTAAGGGGGGGGAGGGGGGGGGGCACTTTGGTCAGTAAATATTTTTTCATATTCGGAAATTTGGTTAATTTTGTTTTTGAGAACTTAGATTAAAAACCAGTGAAATACAACTGATTTTCGGTATGAGCCTGTAATGATTTTGAAAAATAAAAAGTCCTTATTTTAAATATATCTTTTAATGAGTCTTGAGTATACTGGTAGCATTTTAATATCCATGCATGTTTCCTCTTTCTGATTTTGTTTTGATTTGTTTATTTACCTGTTTATAATCTTGTTTATTTACCTATTTATAATTTGTTTATTTACCTGTTTATAATGAGGTTTTTTACCTGTTTATAATTTGTTAACCTACCTGTGTATAACAGTATAATTTTATTGTTTTTACCTGTGTATATTAGCCTGTTTCACCTTATATTTAACACCTATCACTAATTCACTAACATATAATTTTTATTACACAGTATATTTCGTTTCACTTTAACCCAAATCACTAACATCAATAATGCAAATTCAATACACCCACCTTTGTTTTCACCTTATTTTGCATAATTTTGGCCGGACTAACATTTTCAAGACTGCATGAAATTTTAACTGCATGAAAAATTTTGCCATGATTAGTGCAGGGGAACTGATGAAGTCTGAGATTTTTATGTAGAAGTACACTTACGTGTTTTGCCTTATTTTTCTTATAGAGTCTGGTGTCTGTAAATTCTGGTGTCAGTAAAGCAGAGTTTGACTGAACTACATTAAAACATCAAGCTCAAAAACTCAGTATAAAATCAGCTTTTTAACTCATTTTTTTCACATGCTCTTTTTGCATTTTCTCAAGTTAAAAAAAATCATTGTTGATACGAAATCCAGAAATGCTACTATGTAAGCTATTGAACGGCCGAGACAATTTTGGTTCATTTTCAATCAAAGAGATCAGTTTTTGCATAACCTTGTACAAATGTTTCTGCTTTTGCCTTTACCAAGTATAATTTTAGTTCTTTGGGTCAATATTTTTTTATTTTTTTTTAAATGAAAATAATCTGAATATTTAGTTTTGTTCATTAGATGATATTTGAATAGATATAAAAAGTGTTAATTATATACTTGTATATCTTGGTATTTGTTAATATTCTAAATTTTCTAGGTAAATGAAGAGATGCAAAATAAATCTGAAATTTAAGTGTAGTAATGAGAGAACTCCCAGATTTCTTTTCCTGAATTTTTTTAGGAACAAAGATTTGTTACAATTTTTTTATTCTCAATCTGATGCGAAATTTTGAAGAATACATAAAAATTTCAGACTGCATGGTTCATAAGAAACTGCTGCTATTTTTTCTCTCTTTTACTCCAACAAGACATAGCTTGCCGTTGTTTATTTTTAAAGAGAACATACTATTTTGGCATACACGATTGCCCAACTCAAGGTCAAGGTCATTCAGGCTTATCACAGGGTTTCGGCTAATTGATTTGAGATAAATTAATTACAAGTCGTAATTTTTTCCACTGTGTTCTATTTCACAGGTCCACCATTGAATAAGGCCAAACTTTACAAAAGCCAGAATTCAAATCGGGCTGCGACAACCCTTGAGAAGTATGATCGCTTTGACACTGTTGGGCAAATCAAAACTAGGTTATGAGGTTCAATGTTAACGGTGTTTAATTGATTTTCATTCCACAGGGCCACCATTGAATAAAGCTAAGCTGTACAAACAGCAGCATGCCAAAAACACCTTGGACCACATCCAGGAAAATGATACAGCAGGCCTGACTGACAACGATGAATTTAACGACAACCCACCAGATTACCAAACACTGTAGTTATGGCAACATAACAAAAACAAAGTCATGTGATAATGAATAGACACGCTCTGTCATAAAACAACAACTTGTGTTACTCTGGTAATTCAATGTAATGTATTGCATTGATGTTAAGGTTATATGCTACTTTATAATAGATGTGATTTTGTGATAGAGTCACCTCCCTTATTTTAGATCAAGGATTCTGGAAAGAAATTAATTTTGAATACCACTAGTCAATTTGGGTAGAATTTCCAAATTTCACTGACCTAATAATATTCAACAAGATAAAAAAAATATCAAATTTTGACGAGCTGTTTTTAGAACCACTAGCCCAGCTGGAGATTCTGCTGATCTCAGACTATTGGGCTACCCTTATTGTCAGACCCTGTAAATATTAAAAAATAGTGTCTGGTAATTTAGACTGATCAGTGAATGCATTCCTGTGTAACTTTCCAATACTTGATAACCAATTTTTATCTACCATTTGTACAAAATTTCTAAAAAGTTGCAAGAACTACTTCAGAAATTATACATCACACAAAGGTAGCATACACCCTTAACTGGCATATTTGAGTGCCGACTCACTTACTCCAATATGTCTTCTACATAGTTTGCTTTTGATCCCAGAGATTTCACGCCGTCGGAGTTTGACTATTTCATGTTCCTGTGTAATATTTTGCGACCAATTAATCATTATCATCAAGTAAACATGTGTTGTGTGTTGATGTATTCCTTGCCGAATGTGATTTGAAACACTTGTTGATCCTCATTAAATCAGCCACAGCTGTCCAGTTGTCCTGTTTTATCAAGCCAGTGCTTTGCAGAACAGCTATACAAAATTGTCCTATTCATCCAGGCATTTCACCATCCTGTCTCTTGGAATGAAGCTCCACTTCATGTAGCGCTCAAACTGAATATACCTGTGTCAATTTCTTCCGAATTTGTTAATGATCAGGTGGTGTGTGTCTATAGTGATGTTACAGTATTTGATATTTTTTAACAATGAAATCAAGAGTGGAATACTAAGTCACTCATTCAAATCTGAAGACACATTTGAACTCGTCTAATTCAAATGTTGGAAAGGTTCATTATGTAATTTCAGGGGTGAATGAGTTAAATATATATACAAGTATAAAATAACGTGTCTCTAAATTGATCTGTTCAGGAATTTTGGGTGCTATGTTTCTCTATAAAATACATTTTCATTTGAATGGTTTAAATTGATCTTTAAAAAGGAGGCAAATTGACATGATATGAAGCAGTCATCAACTCACATCAAGCAGTCATTTCATTAATTTCTCTATCAAATATAATCTGGCCATTATTTATAAAAAAAACAAAATCATCTCATAATTTTTGATATACATGTATATACCAGGTAGAACAAAGTTCCTAAAAGTGCTATTGATGTATGTTCAGGATAGATTATAATATATGAATTGATAGTTTGTAAGAACTTTCCGATACAAAAATGTTCGTAACAATTCTTGAAAGAAATATACATTGCAGTTAAAAAAACTGTATTTCATTATTTTGATTTATTTCGCTGTTGAAAATGTAATAAATACCCAATTTCAAGGGAATTCACGTTCTAATTCAGCTTTTGCCTTGGTGTTAACTCATTCACCCCTGGAGATGTATTTGAACATTTCCAGTTCAAATGTTGGAATAGTTCATTATGAAATTTCAGGGGTGAATGAGTGAAAAGGCTTATATATCAATTAGTTAAAAGTTTTGTTGTATTTCTGCTAAAAAACCTGAACAAACTGTGTGCCTGTTAATGAGAGCTATTAACAAATTATTATTGCCATATATGCCTTGTAATTAATTAACTCAGTCACCCCTGAAGACACATTTGAACTCTTCCAATTCAATGGTTGGAATAGTTCATTATGAAATTTTAGGGGTGAATCAGTTAACTGTAGCTGTTGATGTTTGTATCCCATGTACCATAATCATGTCATCAATATTCATAATCGTTATGACTTCAGGTGTATCATCCAATGTTTTATTGTTATATTAATATTTGACTGTGTTTTCACTACAATGAGATTATATATATAATATATTTACATCCACATTTTTAATTTCATGTCAATATATGCATATTCAAGATTGTTTTGTATTACTGAATGACCTGTGAGTTTGTTGAACATCTAAATGACATACAGTGTTTCCTGAATTATAATGAAGAAAATTAAATAATAATATTTTGCATGATTTGCAAAATATTGTTGACATTTCAATTTTTTCCATAAAACATTTTCCATTGTTAATGTTATCCTTACTCTAGTATGTAGGGTACGTTTCCTTAGTTGACGAGCATAACTACCGTTATATCTAGTACACTGATTTCGTAAGCATATAATTATTGATAATTTTTTTATGTAAGGTTGATTCTTAGGAATGAACAAAAGTATGTAGAATAATGAAATCTGATAGGGCATGCTTACAAGGCATTCTTAAGGATTTAATCCTCGTATGTCACCAGAAGTTTTATAGGGCATGCTTTCAGAGCATTATCACCAGGTTTTGTGAGGAAACTACTAAGTTTTGCACACATCCTGTGTTGTTGCTTTACACATCAGTAGATCCATTAACAGGCGGCTTGCTCTCGGGCACCTGATCAAAGCTCTTGAATGCTAACAGGTGAACTTGAAAAGATAGAAAATAACAGATTCACCTCTGTTGTTGCATGTTACTCCTGAATGGAATGGTCAGAGAAATGGAAAACAGCTGAGATACAAAGAACATGAAATCAATGTTGGCCTACTTGTACGTTCATTTTTTTATTTATTTTTTCAGATCTTAAATTATCATCTGCCCTTGGTTTCATTTTTGAGTATTTATATATACACGATCTTTTCATATTTAATGTATATCTAACCAGCCAGAAAAGAAACAGGTGATGTATTTATATCAAAATGAAATTTTTCAGACAACTAACACAACTTCAAAAGCCATTTTTTGGCAGTGTTGTCATTTTCCCTTCAGCGTGCTGACCTATGACTACCTGTTAGTCATAGACAGAAAATGTCAATTTTATTTGACATAATTGTCTGTTGATCTCAGTTAGCGCAACAAATAACATTAGAAAATTGGCCAGTTTCATTTGGATGAACAGGAATTCATATTTAACATTAAAACTTAAATTCCTATTAACATCTCCATTGTTATACATTGTGCTGCCAAATCTCTTTATAAGTTCAAATTGTCCCAAATGATTACAGAATATCAATTTTATTTATTGTAAAGAATTTCTGCAAATCTCTTTATTTTTGGCAGGCACTAAACCAAAAATAGAAGGTTCTACAATGCAAAAATTATATTGTGAATATGAGTCCTATATGGTATAAAAATTCCAATTGTGGGTATGCAAATGATATACTCTTTGCAGGCTTTTCAATCAGAGACTTATTTATGCTGTCACTTTCTCATGATATGTTAGTAATTAGATTGAGGATCTAAGAGTCTTTGTCCTCTGTGTGAACAAGATTCTCCATCCTCTGGGTGAACAAGACTCTTTGCCCTCTGGGTGAACAAGAGTCTTTGCCCTCTTTGAGAACAAAACCTTGTCCTCTGGGTGAACAAGACCATTTGTCCCCTGGGTGAACAAAACGTTTTGTCCTCTGGGTGAACAAGACCATTTGTCCCCTGGGTGAACAAGACCTTTTATCCCCTGGGTGAACAAGACCATTTGTCCTCTGGGATACATTTTCTGTGAAGGGTAAAGGTGGTGCAATATCTGGAGAAAATGCCTAAATGATTTTTTATCACAAAGTCGCCATGTTGTTCAGGAGATTACACTTTAATATAACCTACTGCATCATCTTAAAATTATGTCCCATATTTCTAAATGATTTTATGATGTCAAATTGAAGACAATTGGATACAGAGCCAAAATGACAAAATTTAGATTCAAACAATGAAATGGAAAACCATTTTATTTTTGTTTTGCCTCATTCTTGACCGTGTGATAAAAAAAGTATTGCATTTGTTTCCATGTTATAAAATGAGAGGTGATCTTAAATGAAAAATTCTCACACTTGTTTAATAAATCGCATATGAAACAGGACCTTGTATGAACTAATATATGTCTAAGGAATGCAGTCTTGTTATACTATTTATGGTCTAAAATGAGCAGGATACTTGTATACCCTGTGCTATATATGTTGTGTAATTTTTATAATTGCATATTTGTTCAACATTGACTGGAAGTTTGATTTATCTACTTTATTATAATATTGTTAAATGTGACCTTTGTCTATATTGATAATGCTTAATGTAGATTGTCAGTTTACACAAAAATCATCAGAACACTCTGGTGCTGAAGTGCTATTTACATAATTACAGGTGAAATATTTGTTAATAAGTAATTTATGAAAATGATCTTATAATGGTAGACCTGCCTTTTATAGTTTGTTCAAATATTGAAGATTTTAAGTTTTTCTTTCAGTTGTGCTCTTGTCCCTACACATACTTCCTGATATGCGTGTTCCCGGGGAGTACACTGTAAATTATTACAGGTGTTTGTAGTTAATCACAAACAGACATTTAGTGCTTATTTGATAATTATTTTAATTTACCAATTTAAATTGTCATAATTATTACTGACTTTATTACATTTCCATGGGCTATTGTTGTGGGCAGTGTTTGGTGCTGTACGCTCCTGGTTCCATCTTTAATGGAAGGAGATAGTTCAATTTATTATGTTTAAGGCCAAACAAATAATATGCATGTTTCATGAAATATGACTGAAAAAAGGGAAGGTTGGTAGGGATTTTTTTTTTTGAGGGTTGGGGGAATAATTTAAGAAATTACAAAAATCATCAATCATAGTTATTTAGACCAATTGTATTTCTTGTTCATTATATTTTTAGGTCTTTTAAATAATAATATTGGATTTAAATTTGGTTTTAATACCTGCCTATGAATAAAGAGATGTCATAAAGATGTTTACGGTTTTTAGTGTGTTCAAATGGGGGGGGTTTCAGTGCAATCTATACCTATTCTATGGTGAAATCATGGCAGTTGTCAATTAAGTCTGTAATGGTGTGAATGAGACAATAATGGATGAAATAAAAATGAATAAATAATTCAAATGAAAGGAATGTGTTAATTATTCTTTATAAGGATCCCTGTCCCACTACACAATGTTTTTCCTATATAAGTATCTTCCCCTTAGCTTCTGTGTTTTTTTATTTACTTGATATTCAACTTTGTGTTGAACATTTCATGTGCCCACGATTGGTTAGTGAATGCATCCCTTCACGCATTTGGGTATTCCTTAATTAGCTCTGTGATCCAACAATATGACTGACAGCCTTCACTCTCTTCATGCAAGCGCTATATATAAGAAGCTTCTTTTAATATTGTCTAGTGATTGAACCATTACTTGTAACCAAAGACTTTCAACTAATGCTAGTGGACACTATCTCTTAACGTCAAACTTATTGTCAATGGTTTCTTTTCTATAAGCTGGTTTCGGGACGATACTAGCATAAATCTACATGTATAACAACCAGATGCATCTTGCACACAGGGGAGGCCGTCCTTAAATGACCTTAGCTGTTAATAGGACGTTAAACAAAATCAAACAAACAAACAAACAAATTGTTTAACTTACAACATGGACAGCTTACTTCCATGCTATTAGAATGGGCAGGACAATTTCGACTATTTGATTGTGAACTTTTCCTTTCTTTATTGTAGTATCCCTACTTCCCCTATATAAGGTGCTTATATGTCACAGTGGATTCAGTATTCTTCATCTACATCGTTCACTGATCTGTTGACCATTATACAGTGTTGCACAGCGTTTCATCAGACTTAAATATATATATTTAAAGAAGAAGGACGGAAAATAGTGTATGTGTATATAATGTGTGTGTTTCTTCGTCTGCATAAGCCAACAGATCTGCCAGTCTGGCTACCGTAGCGGTCCCTGGGGACAAGCCCGAACCGGCATACATGTAGCTCTTACCATTGGCCGAATGAAAAACCAGCCTCATTGATGGGAAGAAGCTATGCCTAAAAGAGTTTTTAGAGGAGGTGAGACAGCCATATTCAAAGGAGTGATTTCGTCGGGTGGAAGATGTAGAGGCTTTCAGGTAGTCCTTGGCTCAGATGTCTAATAAATCATAGGCAATTTTGTACATGGTTGTAAGCTGAATCTTGAGGCGTCTTGATTTCAGTGAAGGATTGTATCATGTCGAATACACTGCTGGTGTTACAGTATCTGTTTTGTGGTGTAACGAGCTGCTCCCCTTTGAACTATTTCCTGCTGGTCAATCTAGTTCTTGGTGTGGGGGCTCCATACAGCTGAACAGTACTCCAGGTTGGGGCGAACAAGTGTGTCATATGCATGGGCCTTGGCCTTGGTGTCTTCATTGGAAATCTTCAGATTCCTTCTGAGGAATCCAAGCATGCTGTTTGCCTTCTTACATACTATATCAGTATGATGTTTCCATGTGAGGTCTGCTGAGAGATCCACCCCAGATACTTGCGGGTACTGGTATCTTCTAGGAAGTGACCTTTGAGGTGGTACTGGGCTTTTGTGATCTTCCTGTTCTTTCTGACCCTCAGAACAGTACACTTGTCTGGATGTAACTCCATTTCCCACTTGTTTTCCCAGTCAGTCAGCTCTGCTAGGTCTTGTTGCAGTATGTAGCTGTCTTCTCTTCCTCCTATAACCCTGTAAAAAATGCAGTCATCTGCAAATAGTCTGACCTTATATGTGACGTTGTTAGGAAGGTCCTTTATGAATAGGAGGAAAAGGAGAGGTCCGAGACTGGTCACTATTCAAGAGCTTCCTCCATATATCATGATTTCCGTGATAGATGCGTTTCCAAAGATGCGGGTTGAGGAAGACTAAGAACAAGTGTATGGTCACCATCAGGATCTCATGGGGATATGAATGTCATTGTTTTTATATTATGCTCAATGGTGTCTTGTGGTTTTGTTCACAGGGACCTGATAATTTGTTACAGCTATATTTGGACCTAAAATAAGGTGTTCAGAGTAATTTTACATGTTTTAGGGGTTTAGAATGACTTTCGGTAACAAAACATGTAAATTCAGTAATTTCTATCAAAATGAATATAAATACACTAAAGGAAGTATAAGGACCACCTCTTTCTAATTCTTTCTTTCTTACATTCCACTCAGTGTGTTATAGATTTTCCTTTTATCATAACTTGATACGTGTTTGCTAGTCCTTTATCCGACTTTGATTTATTCAGTTAAAACTCTGGTATATATTCAATATTTATATTTAAAATGTGATGGTCGTCGCCCAGAAGTTTTTCTGTGAGATTTTGAAGGTTTAAAAACATATTTAGTGGTCGTTATTTGGGAAGTTTACAGAGGTCCACTATCGAGATGAAAACTGTATAAGAACGCCGAATTCACATATATTCAATTAATTGTACTAATCTTCAAATAATTTAAGATAGGTAAAATTAATTGAAGAAAGGTTCAATTCAATTGAGGATAGGTACACTTAATTGAAGATAGGTTCAATTCAATTGTACTCATTAAATAATTAACATGTTAATGAATTGAACCTTTTAATTTACAAATACAACATATTCTCAATTGAATTTGTAACAGCTATATTTGGACCCAAACTAAGGTGTCCAGAATTTTAGATGTTTTAGGGGTTTAGATCGACTTTCGGTAAAAATTAAAACATATTTAGTGGTCTCTAACTGAATTGAACTTATTTTTAATTAGATTGGACATATCTTCAATTGAATTGTACCTTTCTTTAATCAAAATGGGACCTATCTTAAATTGAATTGTAATTATCAATTATTTGAGGATAAGTACAATTAATTGAATATATGTTAATTTGGCGTTCCATAGAACCAGAGTATATATATACGTCTCTCATAGAACTGAAGCCCTACGTACATAGTGCATTTTAATTTTGTTAGGAAGCATCATCTAACATCAGCAGGATGATGCGAGGGCACACATTGCAAGAGTTTCTAGTAACACGTAACATCGTCCCTCTATTATAGCGGCATCGATATAGCCCCGACTTGAACTTAATAGGAGACTTCGGAATCGCCCTAAACAAAGGTGTTCAACGTTTTAGCCAATTTAGGGGTTTAGATCGACTTTCGGTTAAAATGCCACCCCAATGATATATATATATATAATCAATGGGGTGGCATTTTTACCGAAAGTCGATCTAAACCCCGAGTAAAACATCTAAAATTCTCAGAACACCTTACTTTAGGTCAAAATATAGCTGTTCCAAATTATCAGGTCTCTGTGGCCATAACCATCCAAATAAGCGTGCACACCTTAGCGAATGTACTTGTCGAGGGATGGACCATTTGAAGTAATGTACGATAGCTGTTCAAGAAGGACACATGGTGTTGGGTAACATTTTCACAATTATGCCGCCATTTTAACTTTGAGTAACATCGACTGGATACTCTTATAGTTATGAAAGAATAACACATTAAAAATATCTAAAGATAAGTGTAGGCGGTTAGATCAATTAATAGTCGAATTTAAGTATTACATCTAAACTTTAGACATATGCTGCTCAAAAACATTATTTTATTGACCTTTAAATTTGAAGTTTCATTTCTTTCATCGTTTCATATGGTGATTAAACATTTCCGTTAAAATAGATCAATGGTTTCTTGTCATTATTATTTACATTTACAGCCGCGTCCGGATTCTGTAACGTCTCCTTATGTACACATTATTATTAGTTTGTTAACACTACATCCGGGTCGGCGAACAGTGGTTCTCCCCATGTGACAATATATAGGTCAAATAGACACCAAAGTCTGTAATATATTGACATAATGCCAACTGATTCAAGACGCTTAACAGGACCTGAAGAAACGAAGAGTCCATATGCATATGTTAAACAAAAGAAAAAACTTCAGGTATACGAATTTAACTACTGACATGCCCGTATTGGTTTCTCATTTCTGCTTCCTGGTTCCATCTTGTCATTCATGTCATTGACATAAGATAAGATGGCATTATATTTGTTTATAATATAATATGTCATGTGTAGTAATATTTATAACAAAGGTTGACATTTTTGTCTTGAAGTACACGATATCCTCTCACTTCAACTGGCGATGATTAACAGGATCGAACTTTATAATGCCATATTTTGGGTCGATTATACTATTCAATAAATTGAATTGCATTCTATTCGTTAAAAAGGTACACGTGATTTGAAGTCATAACAACACATCTATCGCATTGTATCATATATAATAATAATTTATAATTATTGTTATCACATATAAGATATATTTGCATAAGAAAATGCAATTAATTGCAGAGGTTAAACAATGAAATAAATATTTAATTAAGTATCACATTTTGCTTGATTAGGGTATTTTGCTTATTGATAAAACAATATTTAGCATTGGCCATGGCAATCCCAATGAAAATTCTATCTAAACATTGTTACAGTAGTCCTTAGAACCAGGATAACCAGAAAAACCTAGGCATTAACTTACAGGCCACAGAACAGATTGACTGCTTTTTCAAGAACTGAAAAGCAATATGATGTTTTTTTCTCGTTTGTCTTTCTGGCATTGGTTAGTTTTTTTAAATGACAAAAAATAAGAATATATCAAATATGACCTAAGTTTATTCAATGATAAAATTCATCTAGACTTCACACAGGTTTGATTCAAAGTAGTTTCAACACAAGGTCCAGATGAGCATTGCAGGTGGATTGGGACTCTCTGTTCATAAAAGACCTTTTTAATTTCCACCATAATGCTCGCTGGATAACAGTTGTAGCTTGATTAATGAGTGTACATTGATCGATTATACTAAACTTATATTTTAAATTAGGTCCTCACAGGAAAGAGACACGATGGGCGATCTCCAGAGACACTCCGGCCTATATGTAAGTACTGTGGCATAATTAAAGGTCATTGTTGTTGTACATAAATGATTTGTGTTGTCTGGGATATGACAAGACAGAGAGGATTCAATTCTGCTGTTGAATACATGATTGCAGATCTGCAAATATTACCTCGCTTAGCATAAAGTGCCTGTGCCCTTCTTAAAATAGATATTGTGCATTGTCCAACATTTATTCATCAAATTTTGCGTTAACTCATTCACCCCTGAAGACACATTTTAACTCTTCCAATTCAAAGGCTGGAATAGTTCATTCTGGGATGAATAAGTTAAATAATTTCTGTAAGAAAATATCATGTAAATGTTCTTCACCTAGCTGTCTTAAAGGTCAAAGGAATCCATTATACCATAGGGGCATGCAACTACTAATACTATTGATCTTATTAGGATGTATAAGTTATCAAGTGCCTGAAAGTCTAACAGGATTAATATTATTAGAAGTTGCGTGCTCCTGTGATTATGCTGAAAACTTTAACAACATATAAATAACCATAAAAAACATCTGATCTCCAAACATCTGTTTCTAACTTACACATGATAATCTAGGCTATTCTGGATTTCTTTACCTCAATATGTATGATAATATATATATATCTATCAATTAAAGTAATTTCAGGATGTTTACTATGCAGTGACATGATGCTATTTCTGTTAATAGTCCTGAAGGCAGATGTAGTGAGTCAGGCGAGGGGGTCAGCCTACATAGAACAGGACAACACCAAGGTCATGTGTGCAGTGTAAGTAGTGTATAGTAATACATGTACAATACCGTAATTACTTTGTAGGGTGGAGGGTCAAATGGGGTATTTACATTTAAGGTAATACATATTCTACCAGTATATCTTTCTTAAGGATATTCTATGATTTGTGTTATCACCCTTAAGGATATCTATCTATATATCATATAACAGGCACCAAAATGGCTTTAATGCGGAGGGAGTTAAGTGTACGTGCGATACTTAGCTTTGGTTAATCCCAGTTGGTAGGGATTGATGCTTTAAATGCCTATGTTCCGCACCTGTTGAATATATGATTGCTGATGCAAATTTCAGCTCCTTATTCTGTGATTTGTGTTTAGAGTTTATCTCCCTTAAGGATATTACAGTTTGTGTAAAGACACCATCCTTAAATTATTCAGCACAGGATCTTGCCACTGTCAATAAGGAGGCATGGTAGTTTAGTGGTAAGACGCTGGGCTCGTGACCGAAGGGTTGCAGGTTCGAGTCACGGCACTGTGTTGTATCTTTGAGCAAGATACTTTACTCCGCTTGTTCCAGTCTGCTCAGCTGCAAAGGAGTATGTGGTTGGGCAGTGCTCGAATTGTTAAAAACTAGCTGTGAGCACCAAAATGGCAGCACCGGCTGTATGCTCCCCAGGGAGTTGAGAAAGGTATTGGCTGGTTGCAAAGGCCCTATAACCAAGGATAATAATTTGTGAACCACTTTGAGACGACCTATGAACTAGGTTTTGATAAAATATCATATAAGAACCTTGAATAATTATAATCATACACTTAACCTAGGTTGCTATTTAGAAATTTTAAATGCATATCACAAAAATTTAAGATATATCTGTACCCTGCCAGGGAAAGCAACAGGCCCAATATCAGTACCCTGGGCCATTTGGTTATTGAGAAGAAGTTGTTTGAAAATTTTAAAACATTTGACCCCTGTGACCTTGAAAGGGGGTCAAGGTCACTGGGGTCAAATGTCTTAAAATCTTCAAGCAACTTCTTCTCAATAACCAAATGGCCCAGGGTACTGATATTGGGCCTGTATATGTAGCATGCTGGGATGAAGGACTACCAAGTTTGTTTAAATGAACGACATTGACCCACTTTCAAGGTCACAGGGGTCAAACGTCGTAAAATCTTCAAACAACTTCTTCTCAATAACCAAAAGACCCAGGGTACTGCAATAAGGCCTGTAGCATGCTGGGATAAAGGGCTTCCAAATTTGTTTGTTCAAATGAATGACTTTGACCCACTTTCAAGGTCACAGGGGTCAAATGTGGTAAAATCTTCAAACCACTTCTCAATAACCGAAAGGCCCAGGGTACTGAAATTGGGCCTGTAGCATGCTTGGATGAAGGACCACAAGTTTGTTCAAATGAATGATCTTGACCCACTTTCAACCTAATGTCCTTGTTGACATTCAAGGTCACAGGTATCATATGTTTAAACTTTTAATAGGTTCTTATGAATCAAACACTGATATTCTGCCTGTAGCTGTATTTTAGTCCACTTTTAAGATTACAAGTGTGAGATTAATACCAGGTGAGCGGTGCAGACCCATTAGCCTCTTGTTGAATTTATCACATGCTTTTTTAAAATCGAAAGCTAAGTTTCAAAAGTTTACTATAAAACCTACAGGTATGGTCCTAGGGAAGTGGGACGTAAGGAGGACTTCAGTATGAAAGGTATCATCAACTGTGTGTTTAAGTACGCCACATTCTCGTGTCGATACCGGCGCTCATACCAACAGGACAGCGAGGAGAAGGATATGTCTGTACAGCTATTGGATGCCCTGGAACCAGCCGTGTGTATGGTGAGTTACGTCCCACCTTTATCTGACGTAGGATGTCTGTAGACATGTATGAGAAACTTGTGAATTGGTTTTCATGTGTCAGGTCTAGCGAATTTCGGTTCCTGCACATGTTGCTGAGATAGGATGATTTGTACGCATGTTGTGACATCGCAGATCGGGACTCCGTTGCTCCAGAAATCTTGTACTCCAAGAGAATTTATTGAGATCAGCTGGTCACATTCCATATGAAAAAGTTTTAAAAAAATATAAAATATCCAGCCTGCATGGAAATTGTCTAGTCATCAAATTCTTACATGAAAGTTGTTGGTGATCAAATTTTCAGATACGATGACATCAACATGACCACATGGTCACATTTGTTAACACTCAGGTGTGTGATCAGGCACGTACTATAATCCTACTGGCAACAAAAGGAAAGGGTGGTTTACTCTTGTTCTGTTGGAATATTAAAAAAAAAAAAGTCATTAAACACAAAAGTTATGTGTTGTTACGTGGATATTTATAAATCTTTAAACTATTTTCTAATTTCCAGGACAAAGATGAAGGTAGATCAGTTAAAACGATTTATGATTTAGGATATTGATTCCTTACAATAATTGTTGACTCAAATGGGGGCTGGCCATGCATTTTTCCACTCCTTCTACATTTGTTGCTTGTGAATCTGGGTTGTAAATTGTTGTGTCTTTGGGGGCAAAGACTTGGCAAAAAGGAGTAGGAATGTAGCAAAACTGGTCTGGGTCGATTGTGGGCGACCAGATAGCTCAATTGGTAGAGCATCCGTCTAGAGTTCAGAGGGTCTCGAGTTTGAACCCTGGTGTGGCTGTGCATTTTTCCACCTCCTGTTACAATAGTACACATGTTCATTAGTAGTATTGGTATTTTGTTCAGAATCATATTCTTCAATCCATTCGACACAGTTCCACACCATGCTCTGAAGACGGCCCCCCTTTCGCCGAAACATGTCAGCACGTAGGATGTGAATCAAACATTACATTTTGTACCAGATTCAGTGGTGTTGTTGCTCGTCATTTCTACTTTCATTTACTCATTCCACACAGTGTATAGGCCCGTATCAACATTCTTTGTTCTTTTTTTCAGCACAAATTTCCCAAAGCTCAAGTGGATATATATGTAACAGTTCTACAGAATGATGGTTCAGGTAAGATCTAAATCATCTACTGGAGTGAAGGTTGATGGGTAATTATCTGCTGAAAATGATGGTACGTTGTAAGTAGATAATGTAATGAAATTAAAGCAGCTAGATTATTTGAGCTGAAAGTGACTAGATCATCTATTGTAGATAATGGTGAATAGATTTTCTGACTCTTCTGTAATACTACGGCCAACGGTTGAGTACACCTAACTGTAACATGATGACAGACTGAATTCAACACAACTGAACAGTTTTACTCACAACATTTGATATCTACAACCGTAAACAACAAATGCAAGACTCTAAGAGATTGTGTTTTCCTAATATAACCAACAGTAAGCCTTTATTATTTATGCATGTATATTAATAAAGGGTTGTTGTTCTTACAGCATTGGCAGCAGCAATAACGTGTGCTTCTGTAGCCTTGGCCAATGCTGGAGTCGACATGTACGACCTTGTGGCGGGGTGTTCTGTGGTAAGTTTGACCTTGTTGCAGGGTTTCTGTGGTAAGTTTGACCTTATGTAGAGATGGACAGGGTGATCTGTGGTAAGTTTGACCTTTTGTAGAGATATATGACCTTGTGACAGGGTGTTCTATGGTAAGTTTGACCTTGTGAAGAGATAAATTACCTTGTGATAGGGTATTTTATGGTAAGTTTGACATTGTAAGTTTGACCTTGTGTAGAAATGTGTGACCTTGTGATATGATGTTCTGTGGTAAGTTTGACAGTGTATGTTTGACCTTGTGTAAAGATATATCACCTTGTGACTGTGTGTTCTGTGGTAAGTTTGACAGTACATGTAGGTTTGACCTTGTGTAGAGATATATGACTTTGTGATAGGGTATTCTATGGTTAGTTTGACCTTGTGAAGAGATAAATTACCTTGTGATAGTGTATTTTATGGTAAGTTTGACATTGTAGGTTCGACTTTGTGTAGAAATGTGTGACCTTGTGATATGATGTTCTGTGGTAAGTTTGACAGTGTATGTTTGACCTTGTGTAAAGATATATCACCTTGTGACTGTGTGTTCTCTGGTAAGTTTGACACTGTAGGTTTGACCTTGTGTAGAGATGTATGACCTTTTGACAGTGTTTTGTGGTAAGTTTGACCTTGCGACAAGGTGTTATGTGGTAAGTTTGACCTTGTGACAGGGTTTTCTGTTGTAACTTTGACCTGTTGTAGAGATGTATGACCTTGTGTTAGGGTATTCTGTGGTAAGTTTTATGTTGTTAATACATATTTGACCTTGTGACTGGCTGTTCTGTGGTAAGTTTGTCAGTGTAGGTTTGACCTTGTGCATAGATGTTTGACCTTGTGGCAGGGTGTTCTGTCGTAAGTTTGACAGTGTAGGTTTGACCTTGTGCAGAGATGTTTGACCTTGTGACTGACTGTTCTGTGGTAAGCTTGACAGTGCAGGTTTGACCTTGTGCAGAGATGTTTGACCTTGTGACAGGGTGTTTTGTGGTAAGTTGGACAGTGTAGGTTTGACCTTGTGCAGAGATGTTTGACCTTGTGGCAGGGTGTTCTGTGGTTTTGTACTTTTTGAACAATTATTATAAATGTAAATCAAGAAAATATGTTAGTTTATAAAAGATATCCCTATTTATTTACTAATTTTCGAAGCTGCAGTTAAATTATAATATCTAATGAATATTTTTTTGTATTAGACACAGCTCCCATTTGTGCAGAAGAAAAAGAGTTTAATCAAACTTAGATTTTTGAGATGCAAATATTGGTTATTCTTGAAGAAAATATACATTTTGGTGATTTCTTTTTAGAGAATTGCTGACAATCTTGTTCTTGTGGACCCCACAGAGAGTGAGGAATATAAATCTCAGGCAAGTTGTTAAAATTGTACAACCTAATAATGTCCACACACGTTCACAAAAAATGGTCATTACTTCCATCAATGACACAGCTAGAATTTCCCTACTGATCACTTGTTGCAGGTGAATTCAACCTTCATTTCAAGCTTCAGTCACTATCTTAGTATTCCCACATGTATAACATTAAGAAAACATGTTATGGAAAATTGTAGGGTCTGGGAAACTACGTGTTACATTGATAATATCTACTCTACTGAATGCACGATGGGATTGCCATGAATTAATCACAATGTCCATCTATCCATCTGTTCTTCTGTCCATCTGTCCATCCATCTGTCCATCTATCCATCCACCATCTGTCCATCTGTGTGTTTTTCCAGAAGTTTTGAAATTTCCCAAACTTTTACAGGGTGATACACTATTGTAATCAGATGTGTAATACTGTATACTTTTGCCCTTCGTCCATGAAATCAGTTTTCGCCCGGCGTGAATTTCGCCTTGCACATTTAATAACTACCAGTAATGTCCAGTATGTTAATTATGCTGTTTACTTATGTAATGATATGCACCCTCAATACTGAGGTCAAAAAATTAGACGTAAGTGAAGATGTCCTGGTATACAGTAGTTGTTTAAAAACTTTCTAAGTTCAAGGTTGCTTACTAAAAATAGAACAGATGAAATTTACTGTGTGATTACATGTTGTTCTCCTGTCTGACCCACCAGTGTCCGTCTGTTAAGAATATTTGATGTATATCCTTCATGGATTTGTCTTAATTTGTTTACAGGATGACAACCCAGTGAACCATGGAAGTGTGACTCTGGGTTACATGCCATCCCTCTATCAGGTCTCGGCCATCACCTCCAAGGGAGAAATCGAGTTTGAGGTCATCAAGAAGGTGAGATATTATAACATTATATTTACATTTGCATTGCAACCCACTATATGAACATTACCAGCAGAAATGCATTTTATTTGAGTATGAAAGCAAAAACTCTCATGACGTATAACATGGTTTACTTATGACGTCATAGATTAACCTTGTTCAATGAGAAGCTTGTCGCTTTGCTTCAAATAACATGGAGATTGCCCCTGCGTCAAACGCTCCAACGACTTCAGTTAATTATTGGTGCCAATTTTATTTAAATAGAGCTGTTCTGCCAATGTTGTTTAAAGAACGACGCATATATACAAAATGCAGTAAATATATTACTTATTTAAGAACAAATGAATAAAATTAAACAATTGTTCTATTTTAAAAATGTAACTATATGGATTGAAGGGCATATTTAAATTTTCATGCCGGTATGAATATAAAAAAAAAACGCCATTCAATCTCTATGTGATCCCAGTGTCATATTGAAATTTGTAAAATTGAAATGTGTAGTCTTGATTAGGTGTGAGAAAGAAAAAGTATCAACTTTGTATTTGATAATCCATCATTACATCAAAGTGTTTGCCTATTGGAAATAATTTGTTTCAAACATCATGAGAAATCTGATAGTATCACTGCCTTGCCAACTATAAGTTATTGACTCTATGTATAAAGTGTTGACTGGGAAATTTCTGCCCAGTCAAACTTTTGCCCTTCGCTGGTAATATCCATGACAAATTCACCGTTTGTCCTCATTACAGATGACAAAAAAGGCATAAAATTAACTGCAGAAAACTTTCACGATAAACAGTATACAATGATGATGTAGTATCAAGGTCTTTGCAATGCTTGTCAATTTACTGATAGAAAAACACAGTCAACCAGTTTTTATACAAGCTTTTTTTTATACATTTGGTAAATATCATTGTTTAACGGGAGTAGCATGACACAATACCAGCCAACCAGGAGGTGTGAAAAATATCATTTTATGATCATATAGAATGTGTGTTCAATACCATAACACCTTTTAAAATAATACATCTTTTTTTTATGCAACAAGTTAGTGTTATACAGTAAGATGATATATCTATACAATTATTTGGTTGGTTTTATACCATTATGTTTAACATGACATGCTTGTACAACAATATTTTGGTTTCATACCTTATCTCATTCACCCTAGAAATCTCATTATGAAATATGTTAATCTTTAAATTGGAAGAATTCAAATGTGTTTTCAGGGGTGAATGAGTTAATTTATATGTCTTTATATAAGTTTGGTTATATGAAATTTAAGTTGTTTGCTGACTAAGACTTTTGATGTAACACTTCAGAGGTTGTTTTATAGTTGTTATCATTGTTGACATTTATGTATTTTATATATTCACTTTTTACAGGCAATCAACCTGTGTGGTAACACCTCTCAGACTCTCTACCCTGTACTCCAGAAGTGTCTCAATAACTCGGTAACTGATAAACTACACACGAAGAGAAATAACAGTATACAAACGTGATACTATACTGAACAGTGCTATTATAAGATTAGAAAACGTGCCTATCTGATGTGAGGAACAGTGTGACAGCAGTGTCGGCCTTATCAGTGCGATTTAACCTCGCTAATGTGAGTGACAATCTGCCAGCAGTGACGATCCAGTCAGTGTGATTTTGCCTAACTGTTGTGAGGGACAGTCTGATTTGGCCTGAATGTTGTAAGGGACGGTCTGACAGTAGTGATGACCTAATCGTTGTGATTTTGTCTAACTGATGTGCGGGTCAGTTTGCCAGCAGTGACGACTTTTCCAGAGTGATTTTGCCTAACTGTTGTGAGGGACAGTCCTGTTTAACCTAACTGTTGTGAGGGACAGTCTGACAGCAGTGATGATCTTAGCTTAAATGATGTGAGGTCAGTTTGTCAGCATTGACAACCTTATCAGTGTTGTTTAGCCTAATTTATGTGTGGGACAATCAGACTTAGCCTAACTGATGTGAGGAAAAACATGACAGCAGTGACGATCCAGTCAGTGTGATTCAGCCTAACTGATGTGAGGTACAGTCTGCCAGCAGTGACGACCTAATCCTTGTGATTTTGCCTAACTGATGTGATGAGACAGTGTGACAGCAGTGAGGTTTATATGAGGGACAATCTGACAGCAGTGATGATCATATTGTGTTTTTTTGCCTAACTGATGTGAGGGACATTCCTGCAGCAGGGATGCTCTGATCAGTGATATGCCTATACACGGTGAGGTCTGAGTTACATCTACTAAGCTTTGTCATTCCCACTTTAAGATTTTCAGTATGCCAAATTTTATAGATATAATGTGTGTCATTCTCACTTACTCCGATCATCAGTATTCTAAGTTTTACAGATCTAATGTGTGTCACTGTTGCCGTCTTCTGACCATGAATAAGTTTTACAGATGAAATGGTCGCCATTTTTACTGTGTAGGAACCAGATCACATGTCATAACCATGATCATATAAATATAATCATAGTGCTACAGTACAGCCGAATGTTATTGTATCTGTCCAGGATTTCTTGGGGAAAAAAATTAATCTCAGACTTTACCTTTTCTCAGAATATTTTTTATGCCGTAAACATTTGGTTTACAGTAAACCCCATTTCCTCCAATTTGGTTTATTCGAATACCCCTCATTCGTCGATTAGTTTGTTTGGTCCCGACTAAGATCGTACATATATATTCTTTGTAAAGTAACCCCAGATTAGTTTGTTTGGTCCCGACTAAGATCGTACATATACATTCTTTGTAAAGTAACCCCAGATTAGTTGAACCGTTATTCCTTGAATACTCTGTATTCCTCGAACAAGATTTTGCCCCTGACTCTTAATGGTCATATATGTGACTTGAGGCACAGGCTGCGGTCAACGCTCATTGTGCTTATACAAGTGTCGGATGGACGTCATATAATTGGAGGTTTAAATTTAACGGCAATATAATTAAGTAACTGTACCGGTACCCTGTTGTAACTGCATTATCATTTTGTGCGCATATTCATTATTTCCAGACGATGTTTTGACGTAGATGATTTGGCGGAAGTGTTAATTCACTGGGTGTGTAAACCATAATTCGGCATGGCAATATTAATTGGTATAATCACAAAGCAGATTCTTGACCAACTGAAACTTGGATACGTTGTGATTGTTAATTTTGTTATCAATCAACAGTATGATATACTTTTGATATTTTGTAAAATTTAGGTAGCCAATTACAGTGTGGCAGACTATGTCAAAACGACAAAAACATTACACATGCAGCTTTTTAATCTTATTAACTTTCTTAATACTGGTGGCTATATGTTTTCATTGTTTAATCTTATTAAATGCTCTCATCTTGATTAAGTATTTTTTTTCTTCTATCATCTACTATCTGCAATATTTGCAACTTGCTTGTACTGTCTATCTGTTGTTCCATCTGGGATAAAAAAATGACTGTCGGTCGAACCTCGGATTCGTCAAATACCATATATTCATCGAACTGTTGACCTGGACCCAACAAGTTCGAGTTAGTGGGTTTTTACTGTAGTTACTAATATAACTTTGAAACCATATACTTTAATCTTTTGAGACTGATGATCTTACAGAATGATATCTCCCACTACCTCTGTAGATTTCCTCCTGGCCGTGTCTGTGAATTAATCTGCTAGGCATTAGTAAACATTTTTGGCTACCTACTAGTGGGTAACACCCTGAACATTATTTCTTTGATCAATCTAATTATGACGTCAGATAACAATGCTTTGCGACGTGACTTTCATTGTGACGTCGTAGTTTATGGCAATTGTTTCCAGATTGAAAACAGGAATAATGTATTCCCTAGAGAAAAATTGGTTATCTAGATAAAATATTTGAATGTTTTTGGGAGAAAGAGGTCACCAAACTTGTGAAGGTTGATTTTCATGTTTATCCAACTCTCGTAAGTTAATTTTCAAATTGTAAAAGACACTTGGTTAACCTTGTGTCTTTATACAATTTGATATTAACTAACTCAAATTAGATAACATGATATAATTACAAGCAGCCATCACTTGAAGTGGCACTTCTATATCATTGTATGAATTTATAACAAGCACAATACATATATCATAACACTGGAAAAATCATCTTAGAATGAAGAAATAAAGAACTACGGTATTAGCTTTATTTAGAATTTGAAAAGTATTTCATAAGACATGAACATTTTATGGCAAAATTTATGCTTGGGTAAAATAATTATTTTAAGAAATGCGTTGATGCAGCTCAAGAGACGAATAATGCTCATATTAAATAAAATAAATTTATAAATTAGTATCTGCATTTCTTTTGTACAGTTCTATAAGTTAGTACGTATATGAATATACCTAGACTTCTTTTGTATAGTCCTTAGCTAGGTAAACCTACCATCCAAAAATGTTTTTATAATATCTTGGAAAGTAGTTACGTATTGCATATCATCGGGCGGCTAAAAAGCTGGCAGCCAAGATCAATTTGACTGATCATATACAATTATGCAAGTGTCACAAGTCCGTTTGCTGGATATAATATTACATTTACCATCGAATGGCATTGCTACTATATAACCCTACTAAAAGCCAGTTGGCATTTTTATAGACTATGTCATGGATGAATTGTTGACGTCACCATTATTATGACCTCATAATCGTTACATTGGATACCAGTATACGTAGCCCTCCCTGGGCGATTGCTATTCTATTCACTGAACAAGCATACACGACGCATTTACATCATTTGAACTAATTGCTGAATAAAAATAAGTGCAATTGAATTTTCTATGACATGAATAATTTATAAAATGGTAAATATAAGCATTTAACTGCAAATGCAATGATGCGCGCTAGCACTCCATGTTGGATTTGGCTTTGTGTAGTTGGCACGTTTTCAAAATATGAGTACATGGTAATAAAACTTAAAGTGACGTTGCGTGGGCCCCTGGGTCCCAGGGTTATATTTGTAACATAGTGGAAAATGCAATATTGAAACAAATTCTACTTCCTGCCTCCCCTGCTGTTTAGGGAAAGAAGGCTAGTAGTAAAAAAAATAAAAACATATCTGCAGTAAAATAAAAAAAATAAAAAATCTGTTTGTTTTTTAGCGGTTTTCTCTATCTCTTGTAAGAAACCATTTCTGTGTGCAATTTTAGAACTTTCCTCTATATATTGTATGAATTGATTTCCTCATGAAGCCCCAAAAATGGCTGTTAAGGGAAAGAAGGCCAGTAGTAAAAAAAAACGAAAATCATATCTGCAGTAGAATAAAAAAATATTAAATAAAGTCTGTTTGTTTTTTAGCGGTTTTCTCTTTCTCTTGTAAGATACCATTTCTGTGTGCAATTTTAGAACTTTCCTCTGTACCAAAAGAAAAATCTCCTGCATTGAAATAACAATGTTATACATTCATAATAAGGTTCATCTGTAATGTCATATTGGTAAAATACCATAAGATTGCAGCCGTTTAATGTTCTTTTTCAGCCAGCATTGGCATATGGCGTATTTTGTTAACAGTTTTGGGTTCTTTGTTGGCTACTACGGATTTAATATCCGGCAGAAGTGCTACTGCTAATTGAAGGTCGTCTTAAAGTTTGTTATTAGCGGTTAGAATATGAAATCTAGTAAGGAAATCTATAACTTTTTCACCGAGTCTTTGATTGTTATTAAAGAGAGACATGTCTAAGACATCAGTATCGGCCTTGAATTGTTTTGTGGAGGCCTCTCTGAGACTCGTCCAGATCTCATGGGAAGACTCATTTTCGAACCACACGTGTATATGTTTTTCCAAATGAAACGGAAATGCATGCTTCAATTTGTTTTCTCCTAACTCATAGATAGCACACCATGCTTGAAAGTGATTTATCCAGGCTTAATGATTTTGGGACCAATCCCCGTAATTTGTTCTAATTTCAACGGAATTCAGGAATTGGGCGCTTTATAGTAGTCTTTAAATTATCTTCCACTTGCATAATTATTATCTCTACCACTTATCAGATTCGGTTTTGCCGCCAAATATTTTAGTTTTTTTGAGTGAATTCACTTGGTTTTTTCTTGTGTATTTTGTTAAAATACAAAAAAAAATATCCTGTCATGAAAGGAACTATTATATGAATCTGTTATGGGTTTTTAGCGGTTTTGTATTGGTCTTGAACAAAATACCATATCGGCATGCAGCTTCTTGATATTCATTTGTATTGAAAAAAAGTGACATAAGTAGTAATATGAATCATGTCATTAAAGAGTTTCGCTTACTGTACTCGGAATGTGACAGCTGGGGTTGTACTCCTGCGCAGTTTAAGTTGCTCTTGCTCTGCAAGATTCTGCCGCAAAGAGTTTCCTGCCGAGGACGTACTGGCTGAGTTAGTACCTCTTGTGTTTACAACGCACGTGGATTCGTTGTGTAACAGTCCACTTTCGGTTTCGTGACGTTGGTGAGTTTAACAGACTGACAAGTGTACTACACTTAGAGAATTGGGTGTAACATGTTGTTGCCACTTTCTCATTGTATTATTGAAGGAGCTGACCATTGGTTTAACTTTGTCGTGAGACAATATTAAATCCTTTACCTTCTACCGAAGTTATTTGCAGTTCAGCTATAGGGATGGTTTCCCAATCACTGTCTTGGTCAGGTGTGTCTGCTATATTCCTGCCCATACGTCCTCTCTATTGAAAAACATATCCGCAGAAACAATAAGAAATAATTGGAATTTGTTATGCCTTTTTAGCTGTTTTCTCTTTCTCATGTAAGATACCATTGTGTGGAATTTTAGAACTTCCTTTGTATCCAAAACAAAACAACTATCCTGCAATGATATTATAATGTTATAGTTTCTCAAGAATGTGAATCTCTGATGTTATTTTTGCATTGAAAAAATACCCTTTCGGTGAAATTAGTAGTAATGTGAAAATGCTGTCAGTAACGGAGTACAGCTTCTTTATAAGCCATCATCAGAACCACTGCACTATAAAGTATGAATCTAAAACAAATCTGTCGTTTTGAATTCCTTTTATCTCGGAAAGCAGAACAGTGAAGTGGTCGAGATCTTTCTCTGCATTAAATAAATGATTTTACAGTAAAAACAAATAATGTAATTTCTAATATGTTTACTCAGCGAGTTTTCTCTTCATCTGTAAAGTACCATATCAGCATGGAACTTCCTGATCTTCTTCTATTGAAAAAATATCTACAATAAAATAATAGTTTGAATCTGTTATGCTTTTTTAGCGTTTTTTTCTTTCTCTTGTAAGATACCATATTTGTGTGCAGTTACACGTCTTCCTATGTATCCAAAAACAAAATCCCTAAATGAAATAAGAAGGTTTTATATCTGTGATGTCATATTTTGTACAATACTGTTTTCGATCCCGCTGTGAAATTAGTTTGTAACAAGCATCTGTTTTTCTTTTCAGTTTCCTCTGCCGCATATAAAATATTATTCCTAGTGAAGCTTCTTGACTTTTCTCTGTATGGAAAAATACTACAGTGAATTAACGGTTATCGGAATTTAATGTCTTTTTCCACGGTTGGTTTCCTCAATTCATCAAGGAAAGTGCCGTGTCAGCATGGAACTTCTTGATCTTACTCTGTAATGAAAACCCCCCATCCGTAGTAAAAACAAATAATTGGTATCTGTCCGATCTTACTTTTCATTGAAAGGCGTATCCCGCAGTGAAATAAGTGGTATAAACCTTCTATTGTCTTTTTTTCGGTTTTTCCCTCTAGCTGGTATTAATATTCCTCTGTATAGAAAAGTACTGCAGTGAAATAAATAACAATGTCAAAGTATGTATTTTTTTGCATATATTCCTGGTTTTGTAAAAAAAAAAAAAAGCGTCGGAATGGGTAAACCTGTTACGCGTGGTAAACATGTTACCATTCTCATGACTGCTTGCAGTATTAGAGTGCTATTGGGCGAAATGTCTCGATGGTTTTGACATCTGACGTTTCTTGATCTGGCCCACTGAGGTTTAGTGAGTTGTTCACAGCGGTTTAAAGACGATAATCAGTCATTTGCACTCTTTGCTTGACAAAGAAAACAGTTCCAGTTTGTGTTCAAAACATTGGGATGCCGCTTCTTAATCTTCTGTTCTGTTTACAAAAACAGCAACACTGCAGTAAATACAAGTAATATTCTGAAACTATTATGCCATTATTACAGGGAAAGTACTGGTTAAGTTTGGGTAGTTCCATGTCTTTCTATATTTTAAATTAATGGTTCTACTTTGAAATGATAATGTAATTCCATTTATGTTGTCTTTTATCTTTTAAAGTACCATGTCTGTGTGCAGTTTTAATTCTTCCTCTGTATTGAAATAACAAAAATATCCATAGTGAAAATGCATGCCTTTGGGCGGTTTTTCTTTCACTTGTAAGATACAATATTTGTTTGCAGTTTTAAGTCTTCCTATTTATAAAAAAAAAAATCCGACATGAAATAATAAGGTTATAGATCGCACGAATGTGAATCTGTGATGTCATATTTTGTAAATCACTGTTTCCGATTGCAGCCGTTTAATCTTCTGTTACATTGAAAAAAATATCCTGCAGTGGAATATGTTGGTAATGAGCATCTATTTTCATGTTAGTTCAGTTTTCTCTGCTGCAAGTTAAATACTATTTTCGAGTGAAACTTTTGTTTATGTATGGGAAAATACTACTGTGAAAGTATTGGAATTTAATGTCTTTTTCCACGGTTTTCCTTAATTCATCCAGGAAAGTGCCGTGTCAGCATGGAACTTATTGATCTTCCTCTGTATTGAAAAAAAACCATCCGTAGTAAAAACAAATAATTTGTATCTGTTCTATCTTCCTTTGCATTGAAAGACGTATCCCGCAGTGAAGTTAGTGTTATTAACCTTCTGTTCCTCCTCTATATTGAATGAACTACCTACATTACATTTGGTGGCCGGGATGGGATTCGAACGAACGCCTCCTTAAAAACTTTGTAGTGAAACTAAATAACAATGTGAAAGTTTTTCCTGATTTGCGTTTCTTTCCTGGTTTAGTAAAATAGCGGCGGTATGGGTAAACCTTTTACCCGTGGTAAATTTCTGTATTGAAATAAAAAAATATCCATAGTAAAAATGCATAATATCTGTTATGCCGTTTGACGGTTTTTCTTTCTCTTGTAAGATTTAGTATTTGTTTGCAGTTTTATATCTTCCTTTTTATAAAAAAAAATCCCGTAATGAAATAATAATGTTAAAGATCGCACGAATGTGAATCTGTGATGTCATATTTTGTAAATCACTGTTTCCGATTGCAGCCGTTTAATCTTCTGTTACATTGAAAATAATATCTCGCAGTGAAATTAGTTGGTAACAAGCATCTATTTTAATTTTTGTTCAGTTTTCTCTGCCGCATGTTAAGTACTTTTCCGAGTAAAACTTGTTGAGTTTTCTATGTATTGGAAAATACTTCAGTGAAATTCACGGTAATCGGAATTGAATGTCTTTTTCCATGGTTGTTTTCCTTAGCTCATCCAGGAAAGTGCCGTGTCAGCATGGCACTTCTTGATCTTCCTCTGTATTGAAAAAACCCCAAATAATGTGTATCTGTTCAATCTTCCTTTCCATTGAAAGACGTATCCAGCAGTGAAATTTGTGATATTAATTGCCCTTTTTCGGTTTTCCTTCTAGCTGGTCTTAATCTTCCTCTGTATAGAAAAGTACTGCAGGGAAATAAATATTTATCGGGCTTAACCGTCATCTTGTACAGGGTTTTCTTTAGTTAGTATTTAGACACCCATCATAAAATGCAGCCTAGTGTGATGAGAACATCTCATGTATTTTTTAGCGGTTTTCTCTTTATCCTGTAAAATACCATGTCAGCATGCAACTTCTTGTTCTTCCTCTGTATTGAATAAAATACCTACGTTACGTTTGGCGGCCGCAGTTGGATTCGAACCCACGCCTTCTTAAATACCTTGTAGTGAAACTAAATAACAATGTGAAAGTGTGTATTTTTTT
>NW_018408421.1:408393-489394 GCF_002113885.1 Mizuhopecten yessoensis
AAAACAAATAATTTGTATCTGTTCAATCTTCCTTTGCATTGAAAGACGTATCCCGCAGTGAAGTTAGTGTTATTAACCTTCTGTTCCTCCTCTATATTGAATGAACTACCTACATTACATTTGGTGGCCGGGATGGGATTCGAACGAACGCCTCCTTAAAAACTTTGTAGTGAAACTAAATAACAATGTGAAAGGTTTTCCTGATTTGCGTTTCTTTCCTGGTTTAGTGAAATAGCGGCGGTATGTGTAAACCTTTTACCCGTAGTAAATTTCTGTATTGAAATAAAAAAAAATATCCATAGTAAAAATGCATAATACTTGGTATCTGTTATGCCTTTTGGCGGTTTTTCTTTCTCTTGTAAGATATAGTATTTGTTTGCAGTTTTATATCTTCCTATTTATAAAAAAAAACAAATCCCGTAATGAAATAATAAGGTTATAGATCGCACGAATGTGAATCTGTTTCCAATTGCAGCGGTTTAATTTTCTGTTACATTGAAAATAATATCCCACAGTGAAATTAGTTGGTAACAAGCATCTATTTTAATTTTTGTTCAGCTTCTCTGCCGCATGTAAAGTACTATTTCCGGGTAAAACTTGTTGATTTTTCTATGTATTGGAAAATACTTCAGTGAAATTCCCGGTAATCGGAATTTAATGTCTTTTTCCACGGTTTTCCTTAATTCATCCAGAAAAGTGCCGTGTCAGCATGGCACTTCTTGATCTTCCTCTGTATTGAAAAAAGCCCACCAAATAATGTGTATCTGTTCAATCTTCCTTTGTATTGAAAGACGTATCCCACAGTGAAATTGGTGATATTAACCTTCTATTGCCTTTTTTTTCGGTTTTCCCTCTAGCTGGTCTTAATCTTCCTCTGTATAGAAAAGTACTACAGGGAAATAAATATTTATCGGGATTAACTGTCATCTTGTACAGGGTTTTCTTCAGTTAGTAATTGGACACCGTCATAAAATGCAACCTAGTGTGATGAGAACATCTTATGTGTTTTTTAGCGGTTTCTCTTTATCTTGTAAAATACCATGTCAGCATGCAACTTCTTGTTCCTCCTCTGTATTGAATGAACTACTTACATTTCATTTGGCGGCCGCGGTGGGATTCGAACCCACGCCTCCTTAAATACCTTGTAGTGAAACTAAATAACAATGTGAAAGTGTGTATTGTTTTGCATATTTTCCCTGGTTTTGTAAACTAATCGGCGGAATGGGTAAACCTGTTACGCGTGGTAAACATATTACCCTTCCCCTGACTGCCTGCAGTATTAGAGTGCAATTGGGCGAAACGGCTCTATGATTTTGACATCTGACTTTTCTCGATCTGGTCCACTAAGGCTTAGTGAGTTATTTTCAGCGATTTAAAGACGATACATCAGTCATTTGCACTCTTGCTTGACAAAGGAAACAGACGTTTTCGAAAGCTCTCAAAATAATTTTTCAGTTTGTTTGTGTTCAAAATCGGGATGCCTCTTCTTACTCTTCCGTTCTGTTCCAACAACACTGCAGTAAATACAAGTAATAATCTGAAACAAACATGTCATTGTTTTTATGCGTGTATGTTTCTTTCAGCAGGGAAAATACCGTTTAAGTTAAGAGAGTTCCAGGTCTTTATCTGTTTTAAATTAATGGTTCTGCAGTGAAATAATTATGTAATTCCATTTATTTTACTTGGTGGTTGTCTTTTATCTTGTAAAGTACCATGCTTGTGTGATGTTTTAATTCTTCCTCTGAATTGAAATAAAAATATATCCATAGTGCAAATTCATAATAATAAGTATCTGTTATGCCTTTAGCAGTTTTTCTTTCTCTTGTAAGATACAATATTTGTTTGCAGTTTTAAGACTTCCTAGTTATAAATAGAAAATCCCGTAATGAAATAATAAGGTTATAGATCGCACGAATGTGAATCTGTGATGTCATATTTTGTAAATTACTGTTTCCAATTGCAGCGGTTAAATCTTCTGTTACATTGAAAAAAATATCCCGCTGTGAAACAAGTTGGTAACAAGCATCTATTTTAATTTTTGTTCAGTTTTCTCGCCGCAAATAAAACATTATTCCGAGTGAAGCTTCTTCACTTTTCTCGATATGGAAAAATACTACAGTGAATTCACGGTTATCGGAATTTCATGTCTTTTTCCACGTTTTTTTTCCTCAACTCATCAAGGAAAGTGCCGTGTCAGCATGGAAATTCTTGATCTTCCTCTGTATTGAAAAAAACCCAAATAATGTGTATCTGTTCAATCTTCCTTTCCATTGAAAGACGTATCCAGCAGTGAAATTTGCGATATTAATTGCCCTTTTTCGGTTTTCCCTCTAGCTGGTCTTAATCTTCCTCTGTATAGAAAAGTACTGCAGGGAAATAAATATTTATCGGGCTTAACCGTCATCTTGTACAGGGTTTTCTTTAGTTAGTATTTAGACACCCATCATAAAATGCAGCCTAGTGTGATGAAAACATCTTATGTATTTTTTAGCGGTTTTCTCTTTATCCTGTAAAATACCATGTCAGCTTGCAACTTCTTGTTCTTCCTCTGTATTGAATAAAATACCTACGTTACGTTTGGCGGCCGCGGTTGGATTCGAACCCACGCCTTCTTAAATACCTTGTAGTGAAACTAAATAACAATGTGAAAGTGTGTATTTTTTTGCATATTTTCCCTGATTTTGTAAACTAATCGGCGGAATGGGTAAATCTGTTACGCGTGGTAAACATGTTACCCTTCCCCTGACTGCCTGCCGTTTTAGAGTGCAATTGTGCGAAACGGCTCTATGATTTTGACATCTGACTTTTCTTGATCTGGTCCACTAAGGCTTAGTGAGTTATTTTCAGCGATTTAAAGACGATACATCAGTCATTTGCACTCTTTGCTTGACAAAGGAAACGGTTCCAGTTTGTGTTCAAAACATTGGGATGCCACTTCTTAATCTTCTGTTCTGTTTACAAAAACAACAACACTGCGGTAAATACAAGTAATATTCTATAACTAATATGCCATTATTACAGGGAAAGTACTGTTTAAGTTTGGGTAGTTCCATGTCTTTCTCTATTTAAAATTAATGGTTCTACTTTGAAATGATAATGTACTACCATTTATGTTACCTGATTGTTGTCTTTTATCTTTTAAAGTACCATGTTTGTGTGCAGTTTTAATTCTTCCTCTGTATTGAAATAACAAAAATATCCATAGTAAAAATGCATGCCTTTTGGCGGTTTTTCTTTCACTTGTAAGATACAATATTTGTTTGCAGTTTTAAGTCTTCCTATTTATAAAAAAAATCGCGTAATGAAATAATAAGGTTATAGATCGCACGAATGTGAATCTGTGATGTCATATTTTGTAAATCACTGTTTCCGATTGCAGCCGTTTATCCTGCAGTGGAATATGTTGGTAATGAGCATCTATTTTAATGTTAGTTCAGTTTTCTCTGCCGCAAGTTAAATACTATTTTCGAGTGAAACTTTTTTTTTTATGTTTGTGAAAATACTTCTGTGAAATTATCGGAATTTAATGTCTTTTTCCATGGTTTTCCTCAATTCATCCAGGAAAGTGCCGTGTCAGCATGGAACTTATTGATCTTCCTCTGTATTGAAAAAAAACCCATCCGTAGTAAAAACAAATAATTTGTATCTGTTCAATCTTCCTTTGCATTGAAAGACGTATCCCGCAGTGAAGTTAGTGTAATTAACCTTCTATTGCCCTTTTTCGGTTTTCCCTCTAGCTGGTCTTAATCTTCCTCTGTATAGAAAAGTACTACAGGGAAATAAATATTTATCGGGATTAACTGTCATCTTGTACAGGGTTTTCTTCAGTTAGTAATTGGACACCGTCATAAAATGCAACCTAGTGTGATGAGAACATCTTATGTGTTTTTTAGCGGTTTCTCTTTATCTTGTAAAATACCATGTCAGCATGCAACTTCTTGTTCCTCCTCTGTATTGAATGAACTACCTACATTTCATTTGGCGGCCGCGGTGGGATTCGAACCCACGCCTTCTTAAATACCTTGTAGTGAAACTAAATAACAATGTGAAAGTGTGTATTTATTTGCATATTTTCCCTGATTTTGTAAACTAATCGGCGGAATGGGTAAACCTGTTACGCGTGGTAAACATGTTACCCTTCCCCTGACTGCTTGCCGTTTTAGAGTGCAATTGTGCGAAACGGCTCTATGATTTTGACATTTGACTTTTCTTGATCTGGTCCACTAAGGCTTAGTGAGTTATTTTCAGCGATTTAAAGACGATACATCAGTCATTTGCACTCTTTGCTTGACAAAGGAAACGGTTCCAGTTTGTGTTCAAAACATTGGGATGCCACTTCTTAATCTTCTGTTCTGTTTACAAAAACAACAACACTGCGGTAAATACAAGTAATATTCTATAACTAATATGCCATTATTACAGGGAAAGTACTGTTTAAGTTTGGGTAGTTCCATGTCTTTCTCTATTTAAAATTAATGGTTCTACTTTGAAATGATAATGTACTACCATTTATGTTACCTGATTGTTGTCTTTTATCTTTTAAAGTACCATGTTTGTGTGCAGTTTTAATTCTTCCTCTGTATTGAAATAACAAAAATATCCATAGTAAAAATGCATGCCTTTTGGCGGTTTTTCTTTCACTTGTAAGATACAATATTTGTTTGCAGTTTTAAGTCTTCCTATTTATAAAAAAAATCGCGTAATGAAATAATAAGGTTATAGATCGCACGAATGTGAATCTGTGATGTCATATTTTGTAAATCACTGTTTCCGATTGCAGCCGTTTATCCTGCAGTGGAATATGTTGGTAATGAGCATCTATTTTAATGTTAGTTCAGTTTTCTCTGCCGCAANCAATCTTCATTTGCATTGAAAGACCTATCCTGCAGTGAAGTTAGTGTTATTAACCTTCTTTTCCTCCTCTATATTGAATGAACTACCTACATTACATTTGGTGGCCGGGATGGGATTCGAACCAACGCCTCCATAAAACTTTGTAGTGAAACTAAATAACAATGTGAAAGATTTTCCTGATTTGCGTTTCTTTCCTGGTTTAGTAAAATAGCGGCGGTATGGGTAAACCTTTTACCCGTAGTAAATTTCTGTATTGAAATAAAAAAAATATCCAAAGTAAAAATGCATAATACTTGGTATCCGTTCTTCCTTTTGGCGATTTTCATTCTCTTGTAAGATGCCATATTTGTTTGCAGTTTTAAGTCTTCCTATTTATAAAAAAAGATCCCGTAATGAAATAATAAGGTTATAGATCGCACGAATGTGAATCTGTGATGTCATATTTTGTAAATCACTGTTTCCGATTGTAGCCGTTTAATCTTGTTACATTGAAATAATATCCCGAGTGAAATATGTTGGTAATGAACATCTATTTTAATTTTAGTTCAGTTTACTTTGCCGCAAGTTAAATACTATTTTCGAGTGAAACTTTTTTTTTTAGCCCACCATCACCTGATGGTGGGCTATTCAAATCACCCTGCGTACGTTGTCCGTCGTCCGTCGTCCGTCCGTAAACAATTATTGTTATCGGTATTTCTCAAGAAGTACTAGAGGGATCTTTCCCAAATTTTATATGTAGGTTGCCCTTCGTCTTTAGCTGTGCAGGGCATTTTTTTAAGACTGATCGGATAAAAAACATGGCCGACAGGCAGCCATCTTGGATTTTGATATTGAAAGTTTGTTATCGCTATTTCTCAAGAAGTACCAGAGGGATCTTTCCCAAATTTTATATGTAGGTTCCCCTTCGTCTTTAGCTGTGCAGGGCATTTTTTTAAGACTGATCGGATAAAAAACATGGCCGACAGGCAGCCATCTTGGATTTTGATATTGAAAGTTTGTTATCGCTATTTCTCAAGAAGTACCAGAGGGATCTTTCTCAAATTTTATATGTAGGTTCCCCTTGGTCCTTAGCTGTGCAGGGCAACTTTTGAGATTGATCGGATAAACAACATGGCCGACAGGTAGCCATCTTGGATTTTGATAGTGTGGGTTTGTTACCGCTATTTCTCCGGAAGAACTAGAGGGATCTTTCTTAAATTTTATATGTAGGTTCCCCTTGGTCCTAGCTGTGCAGGGCAATTTTAGAGACTGATCGGATAAACAACATGGCCGACAGAGCAGCCAACTTTGATTTTGATAGTGAAAGTTTGTTTTGCTATTTCTCGGGAAGTACGGGAGGGATCTTTCTCAAATTTTAAATGTAGGTTCCCCTTGATCCCTCGTTGTGTATGTTATATTTTGAGACTGATCATAAAAACAAAATGGATTAAAAGAAGAACTAAACAGATCTTTCTCATATTGCAATGATCGATTCTATTTCTTTCACATTAAGTACTGTACTAGTAAATATGTGAAATGACAAACTCACTTTGAAGGTTGGCTTTCATACACATCAGTATTAAGTTTAGATCAAAAGTTACCTCAAGGTGCATTTACTGTTAACATGACTCGATCAAACAGATTAGAGGAAAGAAGAGAAAAGATCGAACTGACAAAGAACTAATGAAGATGGTACAAAGGTGGGCGCCAAGATCCCTCTGGGATCTCTTGTTTTTTATGTATGGAAAAATACTACAGTGAAATTCATGGTTATCGGAATCTAATGTCTTTTTCCATGGTTATTTTCCTTAATTCATCCAGGAAAGTGCCGTGTCAGCATGGAACTTCTTGATCTTCCTCTGTATTGAAAAAAACCCATCCGTAGTAAAAACAAATAATTTGTATCTGTGCAATCTTCCTTAGCATTGAAAGACGTATTCCGCAGTGAAATTAGTGTTATTAATCTTCTGTTCCTCCTATATATTGAATTAACAACCTAATTACATTTGGTGGCCGCGATGGGATTCGAACGATCGCCTCCTTAAAAACTTTGTAGTGCAACTAAATAACAATGTGAAAGTTTTTCATGTTTTGCATTTCTTTTCTGGTTTAGTAAAATAGCGGCGGTATTGGTAAACCTTTTACCCGTAGTAAATTTCTGTATTGAAATAAAACAAAAACATAGTAAAAATGCATAATACTTGATATCTGTTATTACTTTTGGCGATTTTCATTCTCTTGTAAGATGTCATATTTGTTTGCAGTTTTAAGTCCTCCTATTTATAAAAAAAAAAATCCCGTTATGAAATAATAAGGTTATAGATCGCACAAATGTGAATCTGTGATGTCATATTTTATAAATTACTGTTTCCGATTGCAGCCGTTTAATCCTGTTACATTGAAAATAATATCCTGCAGTGAAATAAGTTAGTAATTAGCATCTATTTTAATTTTTGTTTAGTTTTCTCTGTCGCATGTAAAGTACTATTTCCGAGTAAAACTTGGTGAGTTTTCTATGTATTGGAAAATACTACAGTAAAATTCACGGTAATCGGAATTTAATGTCTTTTTCAATGGTTGTTTTCTTAAATTCATCCAGGAAAGTGCCGTGTCAGCATGGAACTTCTTGATCTTCCTCTGTATTGAAAAAAACCCATCCGTAGTAAAAACAAATAATTTGTATCTGTTTAATCTTCTTTTGCATTGAAAGACGTATCCTGGTGTGAAATTAGTGTTATTAACCTTCTGTTCCTCCTCTATATTGAATGAACTACCTTCATTACATTTGTCGGCCGCGGTGGGATTCGAACGATGGCCTCCTTAAAAACTTTGTAGTGAAACTAAATAACAATGTGAAAGTTTTTCCTGATTTGCATTTCTTTCCTGGTTTAGTAAAATAGCGGCGGTATTGGTAAACCTTTTACCCGTAGTAAATTTCTGTATTGAAATAAAAAAATATCCATAGTAAAAATGCATAATACTTGGTATCTGTTATGCCTTTTGGCGGTTTTTCTTTCTCTTGTAAGATATAGTATTTGTTTGCAGTTTTATATCTTCCTATTTATAAAAAAAAATCCCGTAATGAAATAATAAGGTTATAGATCGCACGAATGTGAATCTGTGATGGCATATTGTGTAAATTACTGTTTCCGATTGCAGCCGTTTAATCTTGTTACATTGAAAAACTATCCCGAGTGAAATATGTTGGTAATGAGCATCTATGTTAATTTTAGTTCAGTTTACTCTGCCGCAAATTAAATACTATTTTTCGAGTGATTTTTTTTTTTTTTTATGTATGGAAAAATACTACATTGAAATTCATAGTTATCGGAATTTAATGTATTTTTTCATGGTTATTTTCCTTAATTCATCCAGGAAAGTGCCGTGTCAGCACGGAACTCCTTGATCTTCCTCTGTATTGAAAAACCCCATCCGTAGTAAAAACAAATAATTTGTATCTGTTTAATCTTCCTTAGCATTGAAAGACGTATTCCGCAGTGAAATTAGTGGTATTAACCTTCTGTTCCTCCTCTATATTGAATTAACTACCTAATTACATTTGGTGGCTGCGGTGGGATTCGAACGATGGCCTCCTTAAAAACTTTGTAGTGAAACTAAATAACAATGTGAAAGTTTTTCATGTTTTGCATTTCTTTCCTGGTTTAGTAAAATAGCGGCTATATGGGTAAACCTTTTACCCGTGGTAAATTTCTGTATTGAAATAAACGAAAACAAAAACATAGTAAAAATGCATAATACTTGGTATCTGTTATTCCTTTTGGCGATTTTCATTCTCTTGTAAGATGCCATATTTGTTTGCAGTTTTAAGTCTTCCTATTTATAATAAAAAGATCCCGTTATGAAATAATAAGGTTATAGATCGCAGGAATGTGAATCTGTGATGTCATATTTTGTAAATTACTGTTTCCGATTGCAGCCGTATAATCTTTGTACATTGAAAATAATATCCTGCAGTGAAATTAGTTAGTAATTAGCATCTATTTTAATTTTTGTTCAGTTTACTCTGTCGCATGTAAAGTACTATTTCCGAGTTAAACTTGGTGAGTTTTCTATGTATTGGAAAATACTACAGTAAAATTCACGGTAATCGGAATTTAATGTCTTTTTCAATGGTTGTTTTCTTAAATTCATCCAGGAAAGTGCCGTGTCAGCATGGAACTTCTTGATCTTCCTCTGTATTGAAAAAACCCCAGCCGTATTAAAAACAAATAATTTGTATCTGTTCAATCTTCCTTTGCATTGAAAGACATATCCCGCAGTAAAATTGGTGGTATCAACCTTCTATTGCCTTTTTTCGGTTTTCCCTCTAGCTGGTCTTAATCTTCCTCTGTATAGAAAAGTACTGCAGGGAAATAAATAGTTATCGGGCTTAGCTGTTATCTTGTACAGGGTTTTCTTCAGTGAGTAATTAGACATCGTCATCAAATGCAACCTAGTGTAATGAGAACATGTTATGTATTTTTAGGTCACCTGAGCTTTAGCCCAAGTGACCTATTGCTATCCGTTTTCGTCCGTCGTCGTCCGTCGTCCGTCGTCCGTCGTTCGTTAACATTTTACATTTCAAACTTAATGTCAAGTTTGGCTGGGCCGATTGAACTGAAAGTTGGTAGGAATGATCGCCTCATGGTCCTGACAAAGTGTTGTTATTTTTCGGGTCGATCAGAAATCCAATATGGCCGCCACAGCCACCATTTTGAAAACCTATTTCAAACTTAAAGTCAAGTTCTGCTGGACCGATTGAACTGAAAGTTGGTAGGAATGATCGCCTCATGGTCCTGACAAAGTGTTGTTATTTTTTGGGTCGATCAGAAATCCAATATGGCCACCACGGCCGCCATTTTGAAAACCTATTTCAAACTTAAAGTCAAGTTCTGCTGGACCGATTGAACTTAAAGTTTGTAGGAATGATCGACTCATGGTCCTGACAAAGTGTTGTTATTTTTCAGGTCAATCATAAATCCAATATGGCCGCCACGGCCACCATTTTGAAAACATATTTCAAACTTAAAGTCAAGTTCTGCTAGGCCGATTGAACTGAAACTTTGTAGGAATGATTGACTCATGGTCCTGACAAAGTGTTGTTATTTTTCAGGTCGATCAGAAATCCAATATGGCCACCACAGCTGCCATTTTGGTAAACTATTTCAAACTTAAAGTAAAGATCTACTTGGCCGATTGAACTGAAACTTTGTAGGAATGATCGAATCATGGTCCTGACAAAGTGTTGTTATTTTTCGGGTCAATCAGAAATACAATTTGGCTGCCATGGCCGCTATTTTGCTACTAAGTTCTAATAGGCCGATCTCACTTAAAATTGGTCTAGGAATGATCAGCTCATGGTCCTGACAAAGTTAAGTTAACATTATACTATTTTTTACTCAAATTGGTACATATTTCAACAACAAAAATAAATACTGTAGGACTCAGGTGACCGTTAAGGCCCATGGGCCTCTTGTTTTAGTTGTTTTCTCTTTTGTAAAATACCATTTAAGCATGAATCTTCTTGTTCTTCCTCTGTATTGAATAAACTACCTACGTTACATTTGGTGGCTGCGGTGGGATTCGAACCTACGCCTCCTTAAATACCTTGTAATGAAACTAAATAACAATGTGAAAGTATGCATTTTTTGCTTATTTTCCCTGGTTTTGTAAAATAATCGGCGGAATGGGTAAACCTGTTACCCGTGGTAAACATGGGATTCGAACCTACGCCTCCTTAAATACCTTGTAATGAAACTAAATAACAATGTGAAAGTATGCATTTTTTGCTTGTTTTCCCTGGTTTTGTAAAATAATCGGCGGAATAGGTAAACCTGTTACCCGTGGTAAACATATTACCCTTCCCCTGACTGCCTGCAGTATTAGAGTGCAATTGGGCGAAACGGCTCTATGATTTTGACATCTGACTTTTCTCGATCTGGTCCACTAAGGCTTAGTGAGATGTTTTCAGCGGTTTAAAGTCGAGACATCGGTCATTTGCACTTTTTGCTTGATAAAGGAAACAGACGTTTTCGAAAGCTCGCAAAAGAATTTTTCAGTTTCAGTATGTGTTCAAAACATCGGGATGACTCTTCCTAATCTTCCGTTCTGTTTACAAAACCAACAACACTGCAATAAGTCCAAGTAATAATCTAAAACTAACATGTCATTGTTTTTATGTGTGTGTGTTTTTTCAACAGTGAAAATATCGTTTAAGTTAAGAGAGTTCCAGGTCTTTCTCTGTTTTAAACTAACGGTTCTGCAGTGAAATAATTATGTAATTCCATTTATTTTATTTGGAGGTTGTCTTTTATCTTGTAAAGTACCATGCTTGAGTGCTGTTTTACTTCTTCCTCTGTATTGAAATAAAAAAATATCAATAGTACAAATTCGTTATAATTGGTATCTGATATGCCATTTAGCAGTTTTCTTTCTCTTGTAAGATACCATATTTGTTTGCAATTTTAAGTATTCCTATTTATAAAAAAAAAATCCCGTAATGAAATAATAAGGTTATAGATCGCACGAATGTGAATCTGTGATGTCATATTTTGTAAATTACTGTTTCCGATTGCAGCCGTTTAATCTTGTTACATTGAAAATAATATCCCGAGTGAAATATGTTGGTAATGAGCATCTATTTTAATTTTAGTTCAGTTTAATCTGCCGCAAGTTAAATACTATTTTCGAGTGATTCGCCTCGGTTAATATCACTTTTTCCAGATTCATATCAAATCATATTTACCAGCACAAAAGCCCATATTATATTCTTCAATTTTTCGCGGAGCGTTCGTCAGCAGAAATTTTCCGTTGTATTAAAGATTGCGTTCGGGTCCAACTGCGCATGCGTTACGACAGGTTGAAGGGAATATCTATATAGGCTATATATACCGGATAACCGGTCTACATGGGTTTTGAAGACTGGTCACGTGTATAGGATCCGCCCAATGGGATTGCAAGAAATAATCAAGTATACGTGTATCATAACAGCGTATGCAGTATTCGTGCTCTGTATTGAAAAAGAAAATATTTGTGGTGTAAATATATTATTGTGTGAAAGCATGTCATATTTTGCAGATTTCTCATGTTTTTGGATAACTTGATTTTGCCATGAAATAAATATAACGTAACAAATCATTTGTATTACGCCTTTTCGTAGTTTTATCTTTATCTTGTTAAATGCAATTGCACGATGCAGCTTCGTGTTAATAAAAACAGTGAAATAAATAATAGTTTGAATGTAATGCGTCTTTTTTACAGTTGCATATTCAGCTACTGTAGTTAAATACTATTTTTATACCAGCTTCTCTTGATTTTTTGAAATACCATCAGCTAGTGCAGCTTTTTAATCTTCCTTTGTATTTAAATCACAACGCAGCGAAAAGGTAGTAATGTTAGACTATTGTCATTTTGTACATATATATAATTTTTATATAGTAGATAATAAATAAATAAGTCCTTGCGAAGGAAAATATAGAATAAAAACATAAATTTTTCAGATCGTCCGCTAGGCCTTTCTGCCTTCTAGGGCTTCTTCAGGCGGATTGTATAATTTGTATATATATATATTTATTCGCGGTTTTCCCTTCCTTTAGATATCAAGTTTCTTATTCTCCTTCGGTATTAAAAAAAACCCATTAAAGACAATCTTAAGTATTTCATTGGTGCATTCTCATCATTCAAGTACAATTTCGGAGTACGGTTTCTTTATCTTTCTCACAATTGAAAAACAATTCTTTGCTGTGAAATTTATCACAATGTTAATAAAATAGTTCTGAATATATCATTTAATGTACCATGTTCTGTTCGTCCTTAGACAACTACTGTTAGCTAGCACTATTTCAAAAAGTACTGAAGGGATAATTGTCAAATTGCACATGTACGTTCTCGAGAGAGATAGTGAGATGGTTTGCTGTTTAAATCTCCCGTTGATTGTTGTCTGTAAGGGTTTTATTTGATAACTAAGGACATCAACGTGTATGTATATTGAGTTATATATATTAGTAAGCAAACATATGCATCAATGTTCTAAATATGATTTTTATGTGTGACTTATTTACAAACTGAATAGCGATGCTATAGTTTCGAGAGAATTTAAAGAAAAAATGTTTATAAAAGCCCTCAAACCCAGCTTGAATGCACAGTGATTTTTTACAATGTACTGTATGTAGATGTTTTGTTTGCACTGGAATTGTTTGTGACGTCACTATGATTGTTTATTGATGACGTCAATACAAATGTTTACTATGCAAATATTGATGACGTCATGTAACTAACGTTGACAAATACACATCAGTCCGCATGAGATACCTAGAAGGCAGAAACGCCTAGCGGTAGAACTTACATATTAATAATTTTATTATATCTATATATATTTAAATAGTGTGATTCATTAAAATGAAAAAAAATGAAAACTATAAACTGCCTTAGATGATAGAAAACGTATGATAATGGCATAATCACTTTTAAATGAACTTTCAAACTTCTAACTCTTAATTTTTTTTAATCTATCCTGATACAAATACATCACATTTCTGTTTTTATTTATGCTTACCAAAGAAACGAGATCTGCATTAATATAGTATGTATTCCCTCAATTTTTGTCATGTTCCCATTGTTTTCTCTTAAAAACTATATACAGTACATGTTGACTCAGAAAAATTCAAAGCGAAAACTCTCAATATTGACTGAATATTTATTTTTTATATTGATGAAACTTTCGATTTGTCACCATGGCAGCGATAATTAAAAGCACAAATTAATATTTTCATCATAGTATCTGGTAAGAATTCATCATTAAAAAGGATCAATTTGAAATCACTTTGGTAAAATAAAAGGAATTTAGGGCACATTGTATTTATATGATTTTACGGGCGTTGCATTTAATCTTCATTTCATTCTTTTCAGCAATATGTTACTTTTTGTTCATGTACCATTCGCAACTTTATATCTTATGTTTTAAATAAAGAAAAGTGTTATGAAATCGTTGTTTTGTGATTTATGTTCTTGACAATATAACAACTCCAACAGTCACTAAAACACAGACTCTTTCTATTTAATAATGATACGATATTGGATATCAAGTGTTTAATGTTTTAAGAATTAAACGGATTTCGTCTGATCATACTATGGTTAAAGAATTTAAAAAAATAATAGATAAGAAATAGAACGGGTAAGGTATACTGGAAAACTCTACGTAAAACACAAACATGATATATAAGTTTGAATATTACAGAAGCGCATAATAGGAGAATGATGGAGTGTGTATTTAGTGTATCTACCTAACTGGTTATTTATATGTTTGTATGTATTTTGGTCTTATCTTTCTTGTTTTGTCTTTCTGGTCTGATGTCATTTTCTTTCAATGTATTTCCCTTCCATTTTCAATTTTCTACTTACTCTTGGCCTTCTTTATGATGCAAAGACTAATAAAGGTATTTTAGTGATAGAAGACGGTAAGTTTAAGAGTTGGAAGCGTAAACAAGCCAGCAGTTGTCACATACGTGCAGTGTAGGTGTGCATATGCAAGTGGTTAACATGCATCGTAAAAACATGGAGAACAAATTGATGTAAAGCATTCTTTTTTCTCCTTCTTAATTCTTATCTCGTTTAGTGAGTCAATCAATTATGACAATACTAGTAGGATGATTGTGATGCTTTCCTTTTTTTAATTCAAACACTGATACATGTCTCGCCCAGCGATTGTTTTTTCTTACCACATACTTAAATCCAAGATAAATTATAAAGGTCATAATAACCATTATCCATTCAATCTAATCTACTGTTCAGCATGTCTTGAATATGGATATTCTTCATGGAAATATTCAAAATGATTTTAAATATTGTTATTGATGTCTAGCCATTACGGGTTGCCATTCTCTGAAACTTTTTTTTTCACGAAGAAGCACAATTATGGAATAAGTGTTCTATCCTATACTGGTGTTTTCCATTATGAGGACACGGTAGTCTAGTGGTAGGACGCCGGGTTTGTGACTGAAGGGTTGCGGCTTCAAATCACGGCACTGTGTTGTATCTTTGAGCAAGATACTTCACTCCGCTTGTTCCCGTCGACTCGGCTGTAAATGAGTACGTAGCTGGGCAGTGCAAGAATTGTAGAGTGCTAGCTGTGCGCGCCGAAATGGCAGTACCGGCTGTATGCCCCCCAGGGAGTTGAGAAAGATATTGGCTGGTTGCAGAGGCCCTATAACCACGGATAATAATTTGTGAACCGCTTTGAGACGACCTACGAACTACTTTGTGATGAAACAATATATACAAGAACCTCGAATTAGTATTAGTAGTAGTATTGACCTTCCAGTTTATCAAACAAATCGTAAATGTTAAATAGTAGACATTCATAATTCCCAACTCATGATATTATCTAATGTAATATTTATCTCCCTGAATCAAAGTCGTTCTGTACAGCTCATGTTGGATGTATTGCATACGAAGTAAAGTCATGCTTATATGTGTAAACTGTGCCACCAATAATGTTCCACCAATCGTATAGAACCCCAATATGGTGACCAGGGCCACTTTCAGTACAGAGAACCACAATGATAAAGTCATGTTACACAAAATATCTTGAGACTGGACTTAGATGCCCTTTCTTTAAGTGAATAATGAGACTCAAAACACCATGAAACGTAAATATATTATTTTATTGTCTAAACAAATATATTATATAAATATATAAAACAATATTTGTGCTGCAAAAATAGTTGAAGACCACATAAAATTGAGTACCAGTTTTTTAATTTAAAAAATGATATTTTTAGTATAGAAATTAATCAATTTGCTATTATTTAAAACATTCTTATAATAAAAATATATTTATATACAAAAATCCTCATCAGCCTTAAACACGTGCGATCATAGTTTATTATCTGAAATAGTCGGCTTATCTCGCTGCTTGCTCTTTGGCCATTCTATATGGTTACACCGAAAGATTGAAAATTGCATGAAATCTTGGACTTGCAAATATTACCTCAGAAATGAGTGTCGACAATTAAGAGGGAGGATCTCGACTAGTTATATTGGCTCGGCAAAATTAACAAATTAATTTCAAGTATGAACAATCTGGACCACGAAATACATAATCAATATAATGTGGGCTCAAAAAGATTACATTTATTGATTGTCTATATTGAGTTGCATTGATGAATACTGCCTTATCTACTAATAGACGTTTTCGAAAACCCTAGTGATAAATGTCGTATTGACGTCTTTTTTTTTTTATTTATTTCGGTAAACACAATCTTCAGTTAAAAGTTTGACACCACCATTCTGCTGTGAGTATTAATGATTCGAACACTGCTTGCAAGTCGTCTTTTAATTACTACTTTTCATTTTTCATAACAAACATTATCATGAAACCAACAAGGCAAATATTTATTTCAGAAATTGTTTTCGAAATCGTCCATTTCGGTTCTGAATTTCTAGCCGTTCATGTTTCATTACTTCGAAAAACAGACTAGTTGATTTATACATAATCAGAGAGCGAAGTGCCCGGATCATTTAGTTAATACAAGGAGCTAACTGTTCCACAAATTGCACGCAATAGTGATGAAAGTATTAATAATCTGTCCGGCTTGAGGACAATGCTATAATGTTCAAATTCACGCTCACACATATTGTCGCAATATCTTACCTGCAAACGCTATCATCCACTTAAACTTTTTAAAATGTCAATAGTTGTATTCATATTATTGTCCTGAAGAAGACTTTAGCATAAATTAATTTAAAACATACATATCTTATTTGATTAGTTCAACAATGCAGGGCATCGAGTTGTTTTCGGTTTACATTAGCTTCATCGTTAAATAAATCATTCCTTTTAAATAATTTGTTCGGTTTAATATATTTATTAACTATAAACTGATAACTACAAAGTTAATATTATATAAATAGATAAACTGTATCAATATATGTAAGATTGGTTGGTCTAACACTAATATTAATAAGAAATACAATGATTACCGTGATTCGTAAAGCGTGGATGAAACTACATCATCTGTATCCACTTGGCATGTACAAAGATAACAGTTATTCTAATTTTATTCTAATTTATACACAATACAGGATTCCGTTTGTCACATTTCTTAAATATTCTCATTATTTTCATTGAAATTCATCTGTAGAAAAAAACAAGAATGGATTCGATATGGTAACGTGATGTCACTCATTCGTCCTCGACGACGTTTTGTCCACTATTTTTGGTCGGTTCAACTTCTGCAGGTCCAAACTGGTCATCAAAAAGGGATAATGAGAAACTTTGAGAACGTATACAAAACGCTTGTGAAAATATTTTATAAATGTATAATTGTAATACCACAAAAATGTGGTCCATCTGACGTCCACGATTGCACTCTTTGGTAATGCAAATGGATTTAATTAATTTAAACTGAGGTCTTCGTGAAATATATCTTTATTCGCAATACCTCCTAAAATCGAAAACGTCAGATAGGACATGTGTGGTATTTCCCATTTACGGTTTTCCTAGGTACTTTCGTCCTATATTCCTCAATATTAAATGCATTGTCCTGATGCAATATTAATTAAGACGTGCTTTTATAATAGTATTTACACATAATAAGACTACGCAGTGGGGTATTTTACTGCCTTTAGTGTATTTAGATACTAGTAATTCAAACAAATAAAATAACGGAGACCGGCAAAAACCTTTCTTTATAAACTTATTGCATATAAATATATGCTCCTGTCTATAGCTACTACATGGCAATAATTTCGGTAAACTTGCTGAAGACATCACCTGTCTTATGATGCCAAATGATTATTACTGCCAATTTGGCCAGTCTATAAATACACTGTATGCCTTTGAACTAGGAATCTAATCTGTCTGTAAATACCACTCTTCTACATAGAGAATGGGTGATGTTATAGAGATTTGGGTAAAGTCAGTAGCAAACATTTTCTGGCAGAATATTTCCCAGCAAAATGCCTTTTCAATTTTGCTTCCAATCGTCAAGTATTTCCTTTGCTTTCTCTAGCGTTTCATCGGTCTATAAAATAAAAATAAAAATAACACAATCTTAATGGAAATCACTTAAAGTAATTTTATAATAATTTATACAACTCATTAAGAAAGATTTAAGTAATTAATTTATTTCACGTCACATACCATTGCATGCCAGGAAAACTTTGTGATATTTGACTGAGATTCATTACGACAATGAATACAGAATTAAGTTACAATACCATTTTATTAAGAGAGCATTCATAATAAGAACACGAACAAGCATGAATCGCTGTCGCATTGCTATTTGCATTTCAATACATTGCTCAACGTGTTTTTAGTCATTTTCCTAACGTTTTATCGTGCAGTTAGTGCTAAATACTTTATAAACAAAGAAACCTCATAAATTATCTATATGAACTGTTTACCTTCACAAAGCAAATCCGAACATATTTCTCGCACAAGTGACGGTGGTTTTCCGAGTAGAAAATTGACATAGGCAGCACACATAGTTTCTGGAAACAAAGACAGGAATTATTATTTTCATAAATGCAATCGTAATATATACATTTCTAAAACATTTTTTATTTTTATTTAACTGCGTTGTAAAATACACGGCACGTAAGGATGGTAGCCTAGAAAATGAGACATTATTGAATACAACAGAATAGTACGTATATGTATAATGTAAAGGAAAAGGGAGAAGAACATCAGTTAGTATAAGGAGCAATCAAACATTAATGCTATACAACGTGAAACCGAAATATCTTGAATTCATAATTCAAACAAGATTTCGATATCATTAATTTTACAGCCTTTTTCAACCATAATTCATATAAGCTAAATATTATTAATCCTCCGGGTTATATAGTTTGTACCATACAGAGCTATTAACCATTAATCGTACAAACTGTAAACTATAAATCAAACAATCCTTTAAACCTATGACCATACAGTAGTATGAACTTTTATTTCTGCAAGGTTATAAACCCGTAATCCTTTAATCTATGAAACATTAAGTATATGAGATATAAGCAATTAGTCATACTATACTTTACACCTTCTACCTAGAAGGCTATAAACAATTAATCTTACAGAAGAGTATAAAACCATTAGTCCTTTAAACTATAAACCATTAATTTTACTCATGCAAACTGTAAACCTTTTATGGTACAAACCATTAATGCTGCATTGCTCATGAAAAAACTAATTGATCCTGCAGGGGTGTCAATTTCATAGCTCTCTAATGGGAGATCATTATATATAAAAGATGATGTAGAATAAAGCATACTTCCGCAACCGTTATGAACGGAAAGTACCTTAATTTCTTTTATCTATTTCTGGTCCATTACAAAGCTACATCCAGAAGAGATACATCACGTGGTATCAGTGGTATACTCAGACATACCTTTTCTGTCACTGCCCACTTGGCGAATCTGTAGTCCAGCGCCTCGTCTGTTTTTTCTTCATTTCCCACAGAACGCGCTATATTAAATCAGAAACATATCCTGTCTCTAAAGTCTTTTTATAAGCTCAAACATAATTCCAACACTTACAAAAGGAAACGTGGTTTCAAAAGCTCGCATTGTTTCAAATATTATTTGTGCACAAATAAAATTTTCATAAAACAAATAAATGTATTTAACCAATATGAGGATTGCGCTCCTGGAATTAGATACTGGCGGGCTTCATGCAATATAGATGTAACCGAGTTGCGTTCATACCAGCATGCATATTAAAAAACCGTTCAATTCCTATAAATGTGCATTCTAATATGTTTTTACCGACATCAAGAAGAACTAATTAATCGTTTGGTCGGATATGGCACAACATGATTCAATCCTTAAATATACAATCGATTTTGTATTTCTTTTAATATTTTCTAATATATTGAGATTGTGCAAATTGATGTCCCAGTAGATGCCAACGTATGTGTATTACGTTATCCTGGTAAAAACTAGCTGTTTAACATTTGAAAATTGAAAACATTCTATCATAGGACGGTTGTCTGCGCTGACGTATTCAAACGAAAACTGGAAAGTTATAGAAAATAACCTACTTCATATGTGTTAGTAGATGTACTGAGCAAATGTTCAGTAGAAATGTAAATATTACGACTGACCTTGTATAGATGATATATCTGCTATGATATAGTAGCCACCGTCGGGAGTTATGGCCTGGAAGCCAGCGTTATCGAGGTATTTGCACATTCTGTTCCTTTTCCCCTCCATATCCTTAGACAGCGTGTAGAAGTAGGACTCTGGCGTGTTTAGCACGAGCATTTCCTTCTCTAACGCTACAGCAACAGCTTCCTGGATAGGTCATAGTAATTAATAGTATTTACAAAAGTAGAAACCACGTGAACGTTTTACTCTAAACCTTTACGCTTTGGCACATTTTTATCCTAGGAGAGAAAGCAGGAACGGTCATTTCCAAATATGTGTCTTGTAATAACCGACATTATTTTTCTTCTGTTTCGAGACGAATGCTAATAGCTGCAAGTACCCGAATGTGTGTATATGCTGATAAATTCTTTTTTTTTGATAATTTGCATTTGTCAAACAAAAGCAATCTTCGGACGTTAGTGTTATACTATCGGAACTACAAGAAATGACGCCACAATGTACTGCCGTGACTGTCTTTATGTATATATTTCGCACTGTCCTAGCGTTTGACGATGTGGTATTTTGTATATTCAATCTTTCATATTTACCTGGGAAATAGTTGGGCTGGTCCGGATCGAGGAGAAATGATAGTTCTGAAGGACCTTTATCAGGTGTTTAGGACCTATACACCATCCTACCTTCCACCCAGTCACACTGAAACTCTTCCCGGCACTGCCAAGGGTAACGGTGCGCTCCCACATGTTGGGGAAACTCGCTAATTGGATTTGTGGAAACAAAATTGAAAGGAAAGAAGGCAGAATTCATTGGAGGAAATTGTCAACAAGGACCCATAAATGAAAGAACGAGAAGGGAAGGAGATATACATATACGTGTACATGTCAATTTATGTTCAACTAAAATTAAAATGTTTGTGACTATGATACAACAATACAGGTCTAATTTTGTTGAGTACACTCCATGTTTTTTCATTTTGTTTTAAGTAATAGATAAACAGTGTTAATATGTTTTAACAAAATACGAAAATTCACACTACATCAACTTAAATTGTGTATATGCATCGTAATATTTAAATAAATATGTATAAAAGTACATGGCCGACAGCAAGTATTCATACATGTTTAAACAAAATAAACAGATAATGAAATATGATTTCAAGACAATTGTCTATGTAGATCACATATCTATAAACAATATGCTAATAATCAGATATTTATTTTTGTACATGAAGACCATCTACGAATTTAAACTGTGTTTGTTATTTTTACAGTTTTATTATGTCTGTAAAAACAGATTTTACTGTATGAGTTTTAACAAGATCTGAATATAATTTGCATGCATAAATTAATCACTAGAAAAGGTTTAAAAGTTGAGTTTGTTGATGAAGAGAGCCGAACAAACTCTTTAGGAAGAGACTTATAAAAGGATGTTGAAGTATACTAATCGCGGAACAACTAGTACTAGTAAATCACACGGTCTAACTACATACCGATACGTATATGCTGCTTTCTGCCGTAAATCAGCCATTCATACACTTCGTCAGTCACACACAATAGGTTATGTTTTATACAGAGGTCCGATATCTCCAGTAATTCTTCCCTGTCAAATACCTAAATGTTCAAGAAAATATACCCCTTTAAACTCGATCGATTGACAAAGGATAATAATGAATGTTCTGGCATCTTCTGAGGTGTTCTAAATTGAATCTATGAATCAGAAACGTAATAGAAGTCAGTGATGTCAATGGTAATTCGCGGTATGTTTCAGTTAGTAAAAATATTGAAATAGATCATGTAAAAATAGTGTCATTTGATTCAAAATGTCACCGCTAAGTTTTTGCCATTTGGATCTATAAGTTTGAGGAATAAAACGCGATATATGACTAGTAACAATTTGTCGTAAACCTACTTTCCCTAGTGGATTCATAGGCGTGTTGAGGAAAATGGCTTTGGTTTTGTTTGTCACAGCATTTTGCAGCTCTGCCTTGTCGAACACCCAATTAGCACTGCTCTGTCCACTGCCGTCGTCGTACTGGAAAGGAGATTGAAACTTATTAACAATTCAAACCAAATTGTTCTTTACTACTCCACGTTGAGTATCGTCTCCAATAAAGATACAGGAGTTTTCCTATCACTAGAAAGGGAAATGATTCCCATAAGTTTTAAATAGGAAGGCCGGAATCAAGGCTAATAATATAATACGAATCGATATGTCTTATATCCCGCTATAACAAATAACGCTAAGTTCAGTTCCTTTGTTGTGTATGTTAAAAACAATACTTAAACAGACACGTGTATAGTATGCAGCACAACAAAATGACAGGTGTCATAGATTCTTAACAATTGATATGGGTTTATCTCCCGTTGATATGGGTTTACTTACAGGACGCAGAGGTACAAACACTGGTACAGCACCTCTCATTTCCAGCATGTTTCTGTACGGGGAATAAAACGGCTCCAACAGGATCACCTACAATAAACACATGTATCACTTAGACGCACACGTGTAATGCCTGACACATACATGTGAAACCCTTCAAAATACATCTTTAGCTTTTACAAAATACGCTTGTAACACTTAAGATCCCCGTACCGCTTCAAAAACTGTAACCTAGCAGTGGAAACAACTGCTTCCGGCATGGCAATGACTTTGATAAATCATTTCTGAAAAGAAAACCTTACCTTGGAGTACTCTTATAAAACAAAACAAGATGAAATAAACAAAATACAGTATAATCGACAAAATTGAATATAATCGACAGCAGTGCTTTGAGTGTACCACTTCAGCGGAATTAGACCAAGATTCAAACCCTAGACCTCTAATTGTCAAACTGTCACACTAACTTACTAAACTACCTGGTCAATGGATGTACATTGTCCCAATTGTATATCATAACAAAAGCATACAAGTGCAGCTCTTGTGACATTCACGTGTATTTAAAGTCATCGTTTGGTATCTTTCTGTCAATCTTTTTCGTACACTCACTAACCTCGTCTCCCGGATGTATCAGGCTCTGACAGATAGATGACAGACCCTGGAAAGCCCCTATAGTGGTCAATATGTGGTCAAGCGGGTCCAGACTGATTGACAGGAGATTCGAGTACAACCTCGCCAGGATATTCACTAGACGAGGATGACCCTAGTAAATATAAAGTACGGGAAATCATTTCATGTGTATTGAATTTGGGGATAATTATTAACTTATTTTTCCAGTCAATATATATATAAAGAGAAAGAAATATAACTTAACTTCAAAATCTTGACAGCTAATAGCTAACCATTGCCAGTCTCTCTCGTTAAATGTTTCCTTAATAACATCCCTACGTATACTTATGTTATATAGTGAACATAGTCGTTATAGTATATGGCGGCCACTTTCCTATAACCACATGTAATATAGTTATAAGTTTCCTAAAGGTTTGAAATCATGTATTGAAATAAAGTGTACAATTGTATTTACTCACATACGGTCTGGTATAATGGTGTAACATATGATTTTCGCCTGTTGCTGCGTCTGCGAGAGCCTGAGTGATGTGGTTCGGAGGTGGGAAGTTAGGAAATCCCTGCCAAAGGAGATAGAAATGCGTATATACAAATCTAGTTATAGGCAAACATTATATGATTGTTTTCATCTTTAGATGTTTTAAATAAAATCATAAATTTGTTCACTAGAAAGAAGACCTCAATGACAAAATACATCGACATCATTTTATATAAATTAATTATCTGTGAATAAATATAACGTTACCAAACCCAAGTTAACAGATCCGTTCTGGGAAGCCATCTTATTCAGCACCAGCCTGGAAAAAAAATCCGTTGGTCGTAACTTTTTTTCAAGAAATTATAAAAAGCGAAATCTTAACAACACGTCTTAAGCGCTTTCATCTCATCAAGGAGATTCTTCAGACAGATATTTTACAAAATCATATATATGATATTGTAATCAAAACAGATACTTTAAAAAATCGATGTAGCTTCCTTTCTATTTATTGAGACAGTTTATCATTTCCTTAAATGATTATTTTACTTACATTGGATCGTTAGCCAGTCTGTGCTGCATTGACTTAGATACCACGTGATTGGTAGACATCTCGGCTGCTGTTACTGTCCTTGTCATGATGAAAACAAAACACCAGTAAGATCAGAAGAAGCGAGAACAGAGGATGTGAGAGTACAGGGGACAACATAGTAACAACGGAACAAACACTCATCCTCGCGATTAATCCATAGATCATGAGTATGCAAACGACAAAATAAATGCACCTCAGACAGGGACATCCCACCTGATACCTAGTGCTTATTTACTCTGTCTCGTCCGATCTCTATGTCACCTTTACGCGACATTTCGCAGAATTTTCACACAGCGATGTATTCATCCGTGCGCTAATGCAAGTAGCACTCATATGATATTTTTGAATTATGTTTTGTTGTTATGTTTATAATTCCGATGTTTGAAGATATCTTATGTTGTAAATCAAATATGATTTACACCGTTAAATATGTTTTTTCGCTTTGTATGGACAGATTACATTTTGTTACGAAGAAACATTAAAACGTAACTTTAGAAATTACGTGACCTTATTTATATAAGGCAACGGATGAGATGCTTGTAGACTATAGCGAAATTGAATAGTTTTGGAGCTAAAAGTTACGAAGGAAAAAACAATTACCTGTAACTGAGCGCGATCGGGTTTCTCCGTCTCGGGCTTAGATTCTGTAACATCGGCGTACGAAATAACATAGACAAAAAAATCAATATCAAGGACGGAAAACGACAAAGAAGACAAACAAGTTGTTTTGGACAACACAATAACGCGGACAAACTAAAATAACAAGTGAAAAATAACTATTCCGGGAAAATACAACAATTACACAGCAATTACGACGACAAAAATTAATAACGAAAACAAACAACAACAAAAGAGACAAAGAACAATAACGAAAGTAAACAGCAATAACGGGTACAGAATATAACGAAGGCAGAAATCGAAGATCACAACATGATGAAGGACAAATAAAATTACCACAAATAAACAAAATTAGCAAAAGCAAATAAAATTAACAGTGACAGCCAAAACTTACCGAAATGAATAACAAAACCGAGTACAAACAACAACACCCATGAAAAGAACAATAACGAGAACAAACAACAATTAACAGAACGAACAGTACTAATGAGCACACACATCAATAGCAGGGACAAAATGACGTATGAAATGGCAAACAAGCAATAACGGGGACAAAAAAACAAAAACGAGGACAAACAACAATATCAAAGACAAGCATAATAACGGCAACAAACAACAATTTCGGGTACACAAACAACAATTTCGGGGGCTTATAACAAAATAGGTCACAACTGTAATGCCGATAAACAAGAATTAATGGAAACAGACAGTAATAACAGCGACAATCAACGATAATAAAGACAAACAACAGGGAAAAAACATCGATATTATAACGAGGACAAATACCAATAACGATGATAAATATACTGGTGTGGAAGACAACAATACCAGGGACAAACACTAATAACGCCGACAAGCAAGAAATATAAAAGAATTGAGAGAGTTGGCAAAAATAGATACAAATAATGTGCAATATGTTTTGTCAGTTATTATCACGATAAACTGTCTTCGATGTATCATAGATAGAAATATGCAGTCACTAGTATTGAAACATATGTTTACAATTGACTTTTTAGTGCATATGTACTATATTTTCCAACTAGATCGAAGCTGTATTCATCACAAGAAGAGTGCAAATGGTGTCACGTGATAAAGTAATGACAAACACAACACTCCGCTTCAAATAACACAGTTGACAGTTTGGAATCAATCGCTTAAGTGACTTGCATTGTTGGAGTGCTGTACCGTATATGTATCCCTTTTGGTTGAATGCCGTCCATACAGCTATTTATGACAAATATATGCATTATAGCAAGCCAACTAAGCATTCATTCGAAGAATAATGCCTATACTGAATTTAATTATTTTATATGTTACGTATTAAGATATTTTATGTAAATGAAATGTTTTACTGGCTTATAAGATATAATATAAAAGATGAAAAATATTTCATTATTTCCTTTAAAAAATATGTGTTATTAGAGACATTTTAGACAGATTTCTTTATGTGATAATTATTATATATGATCTCTTAAAAATAAATGATACTGGCTATATAATGATATCCCAAAGCGAAAGTTGTATAACCTATCTTATAACGAATGAGAATCACGCTAGAGAAGTAATTGACCTAGATATTTACATATGACTACTACCGACGGAAATGTTATGCATGAATACTTAGTAACACTGTTATGCTCTGCATTTGACCATTTCTATCCAGGAGTTTGATTTTTTCAAAGTAAATTTTCGTCCTTTACAAGATATTTTAAAAATAAATTTACAAAAGATATCTAATAAAACGATTTTTTAAGAATAATAAATATGTTACAGAATATTTTATACAAATCATAAAAGATCACTGAAGCGTAACCAAGATGTTTCGTAAAATTTATAAAAAATGATATCTTATTAAATATCTAAGATAGAGGCCTTATAAAAAATAATTCGATATACATTTTACTCGTTGAATAAATGGTATTGTTCGTCATAAAGAAAAATGATTGTCATTCATACGATAATGTAGAATGCGTATATAAGATAAACTAATACAAAATTACTGCATTAGTACCGTTTATTTACAATAAATAAAAGAAATGTTTTTTAAACATACTACAATGTTAAAGAAATAGGTTTTATCCATTATACTTCTGTAGAATTTCAGGATGTGAATATTACTTCAATTTATCTTTTATACCTCTATATCTTATCTGTGTACAGTCTAAGCTGTTACTATTGCTATGGTATACATTAGTTAAATGATTATTTTTCTATTTGACAGTATTGCAAAAAAACTTCTTCTAATGTAAAATAAAAAGATATTAAAATACAAATAGCTTCGCACATATATACATGTAGAATTTAAATCGACTAACTGGAAAAATATTGCAATGATTATGTAGGTGATCTGCTGAAATGAAGCATAACTGCAATAATAATCGTTACTGATGCAACTACTGCTGCATCAAAACATATAAGTTTGTGATAAAAATGATAAGGAGGGAACTTACCTGTTAGGTCCTTGTTCTTTAAAGTCCGTGATTTTGTCTGTGTTCTTACACTAATTCACGTCTTATGTATAACGAACTTATAGCCGTCGGTAACCCGTCACGTCTCACAGTACAATAACATCACATGAAACGTTTAAGGTTAAAACGTTCTGTAAAGAAATACCAGCACTCGTGACGCGTGTAAAGCATGTGTGGGGAAGCGGGGCCTTACAATCACGAGTTACAGAACTTTCGGTATACCATGGCGTGCAGTTATATAGCATGTCACGTGAAAATCTAGGTCATTTTCCGGTGCACTTTCTATGCAAAAGTCCTATTTTACACCATTATCTAACATTAAAAAAAATCATCGCTTGTTTTTCCTGTTGAAATGTATATATGCTGTTCTATAGAAACGAAAACGTTTGATGAATCACATTAACTATTTATATGCTAAGATATGTTATCCATAAGCTTTTCATCAGATAGGATAATCCCATTATTTATCTCATTTTTCAGTCTGTACAGATTTGATCTGCATATTTTTTGACTAAACACTAAAAATATCGGTACATGAATTAGCATACCTATTTCTATTGCCCTTGTTGTAAGAAGTATTCCTTAAAAGAACACATCTGGTATACATCTTCCTATGGTCAGTTGTTGATTGACAACGTCACGAGAAAACCAAATATTCCATTCTTTGCGTTCTGACCAAACAGCAATCCAACACAATGACTCCATATAAAGTGACTGACCCAATATACATGTATTCAGTTAACTAATAAAACTACCAGAGAATATCAAGTGCTAACAAAATCGTAATTCGAACTTAAAATCGAAAAATTAAAATAGGGCAAAATGTATATTAACAGAAGAAAAATATTTATTGAGACCATTGAAAAAAATACAAGCACAATAAGACTGCCTGCTCCGGAAGAGTAAGCATCTTCTGCTTCGTCGACGACACCCACAATGTAAATCTCGGTCAAATCCAAGTAATACCACGTGTTCATGGCAAGAACTATGGTCATGACAACAAAACAACAGGGCACAATAATGAGCATTGTCAAAAACATCGACCTTCATATCGCACAAAGAAATAGCATATTTATTTTAACCTTTTCGCTGCCACAGTGAAAACCCTGATTTTCTGTCAGGCCAAGATTTCAGCGTGATTTTGAAATGTCCTATCATGACGTCGTTGTACTATGACGTCAACAAGTTATGCGTAGACCCAATTACATTTACTCTGGAAACGTCATGGGAAAATACATTGAATTACTTCATATTCAAACGATCATACAAAACTATTACGATCACCTATAACCACATGTTATACCTCTATGGAAAGCTTAAACAATTATCAATAACTTAATATAATTACACGTAATTCAGCAGTTTGTGCGCATGTTGCTATACCGGCCGATATTAAGGTATATTGTAGAAACTTGCAGATGTGGAACATTTTACCTTAAGTGTACGACAACGAATTAGAATGTGTGTACAATCTGTTGTACACAATCATATATGATGCTCTCTATTTCCTGCAATTTCGAAATCCAAGGGTTACACGCTCAGTACAAAATCGAGGGTGGAAGTCTTTAATTTCGAAGACATATTTTCAAAAAAGTTGCGAAATTGTTCAGTTAAACGTGCACATGGAACCCGTGAGTCATTTTCTCTATTTCGTTTCTGTATTCGTCTTCTAATCACAGTCAGATACTGTCGGATCGCTAACAATTCTAACATAAAGCCTAATTAATTTGTTGGGATGGGGTGGTGGTTGGGGCGGCAACGTTTGTTAACATATTAGATACTGATATGACGTCAATAAAAAATGTTTAACGCCATTCATAGCAAATCATAGCCAGCAAAACCTTAGATAATGTTGTCCACCAAAGCCAGAGAGAAACTGAAATTTGGCTAGTGGTACCTGTGTAGCGTCCAAATGTCCCAACATGGTGCTGAACCATTTTTATTCAATAATATTTATTTGCATCTTATGAGGAATTTGTGAGACAACCAACAGGTGAGACATTCTTCTTGTAAGTTATCAATGGTTTGATTCAGTGAACATAACTAAGACAAACAAAACAAAGTACCGAATATTTCAGTCGACATTATATTAACTATTTCACAGTGTTTTTATTGACGTCTTCAAGTTCATAATACAATAACTTATTCTCACTGATTCTTGCTCGCCGAGGCACGTATATCTTCGTCAACCTAGGTCGTAAATAAGTAACTGTTTGAAGCGACTTAAAAGAACCACAGCTCCTTTAAAATTGGAAGGATGTTAACAGAACTCGGCGTACGCTAGCGTAATTTACGTATGTGTCATGACGAAAGTTGATGAAAAGGTCGGCAAACAGCACATCTCTTGATTTGATTATATATATATTTGAATCCGAACGCGCCCCTTGTTACTGTACTAATTATGCACTGGAAACTTTTTCCAGTCTGACTATAGACTTGGTCAATCATTTCTGCGAAGTGAAAGAGACATACCTTATGTAACTTTTAAGAAAAAAAAGAGATGAAATAAAAAGTAAAAAAACTGAAACAGGGTCCGAACGGACCTCAAAAATCCTTATACTATTGATCTAGCCAACTTATCTGAACAACAGTATACACTGGCTCAGTCGCTATACAAATAAAATAAAAATAAAAGAATCTAAGGTGGGGGTTACTGTGTGTATGAAAATCTACTACGGAAAATAGGCTTACATCACTGTAAAATGTTTTTGTTTGCTATTGTTTCACCGAAAGCTACAGTATAGAAGACAGAAGTTTAGTTACTTTAAAAAAAGGATACCAGATCTTGTGTATAAGGGATTAGACACCTTGTCTGTGCCATGTGTCCACTAGCCGTATCCAACGTCATATCTCCGAGGAATTGAAAGTTTAAATACATCGCTTACAGCACGAAAGTCCGCGAATGGTTTCTAATATACTGACACCGTTGCTCCGAATTTTTACAGAAAGTCCAAGAGAAATAGATAAATATATAAATAGTACCCATACTCTATCACTTGACACCGAAACAGAAAGGAGAGTGGAGATCAAATTAGAATATTCAACTGCGTGAAATGCCGGAAACGGTACACGCAGTGTATACTTTGGTGTCATGATTTTGGTTTTTTTTCCTTTATTCTTTGAACGGGTATTTCAGAAAACGGGGAAAGCATGTCATCTTTTTTAAATACGAGCTTCAAGATCAGGTTCTCCGCTTTCTATTGGTATACGATATGTGCGTCCGCGATGCCGATACAATTTATAACATGATTGAAATTTGAACATAAATTGCCTCACAGAACAAATAGTTTCCAGATCGTCTCATGTCACATGAACTGATGACGTCACGAACAATGCCGAGCGTGACGTCAAAATCCGTTAAAAGCCAATCGGCCCAGATCGGCCCTGCGGCAGTCAACGTAAAAATCAGATGGGCCCAAATCGGCCCTGTGGCAGTCTAAGGGTTAAAGAGATTGTGATGGCAACCTTAAATTTGCCAATAGTCATCGTCAATCTGCTTAGAAGACAGGTAACAAAAAACTAGCCAAATCCTTCAAATTTACATTCAGAAATATGGACGTTGTGCTGTCTTTAAATAACAAGACATCTTTTGACCACACCGGCCGGTGCTTGCTACTCAAGTATAAGTTAATTGTGAAGTTTTCGATTTTTCCCATCGTAAGTAAACTTTTCCTTTCTTGATAGTAACGTCCTTGAATCCCCCCTCCCGCCCCCACCACATGGTGTTAATATGTAAACACTTCTACCGGAATACATAAAATTATTCCAATAGTTCACTATGATCATAAAGAACATGGATATGCCTCGATGAGGGAGGCTTATACACACACAAAGTTGTCCACTTAAGCATGCCTAGGTTTCTAATGCCGAAGATTATCCTAGTATTATGATATAAATAAAAATATTTTGTAATTCAGTATTCGATCTGCAAACGTAGGCTGCACCTACACAATAAGTAGGACGTGATATCCATATAAACAAAAGCCTTCTATACTAAACAGAAAATACAAACGACGTTTGACAAGCGTTTGCCTTTCTTCAGATTAATCAATGTTCGCCCAGTGATAATTTCGTTTTCACATGAGATTACTATGCTTATTTTGTAGCCTAATTATGATACATTCATTTCGAGCAGAACAAAAATGCAAAGAAAATTTACCGAAATACGGGCTGTTGTATAACGTTCGATATACATTCTTATTTAACTAACTTATCCGTCTCTCTTTATTTAGATTTCTCAGACTTGTTCAATTTTTGTTTAAACCAAATTTATCCTGTACTTCCCACTAAAAGGACAACCGCTGTTTGATGTACGATAAAGGAGTTCATCACGTTATTGTGGACGCACTAGGACGAACGCCGATCACGTGATACTTGTTGTATAAACATACCTTGCTAACCACATGATGAACATATCTAATTATAAGGTGTGAGTTTTAGGAGATAAACAGATACATATAGAACGATGTGACGTATTGGTGTTAGTGTTGCCATTTTAAACACTTAACTTGATCATCCTAACTATCGTGGTTGATCAAGTTAAGTGTTTAAAATGGACTAGATACGTGTACAACGCTGATCTAATCGTGTTTATCTTAAGTACATCATAATAAGACATTCATTCCCATTTACAGAACTCCGTTATTATACACCTTTTGTATGAAATACAGCCATCAATAACACAAATATAACGTCATGTTTAACACGTGTATGTATCAGTATGCTTTATCATAGAATCATATATACATCATATACGTATGCATGCTTTCTAATACAGCGTTTTGTTAAAGAACAGGGACAATGTATCCTATTAATATGTTATGGATGTGGTTTGAACACAAATGAATTGAACGGGATATCGAACATATCACACTCTATTAACTAGTAAACATATTTTATCGATTTGGCCTTTAGCACTTTATGTGATGTGGAACTGCGGTGCTGACTTGTTAGTAGAGATATACTCATGTGTCACAACGGTGTTCTGTTATTGGAATTATTAACTCGTAGTATATATTGCACTTTTAGTTTAATTAACACTATTTGATATGTCAAGTGTTTTCAATAGCATGCTAGTATTTGCTAGTACTTGATGATTTGATGTAAAATGTTTTGTTTTTAGTTTACAAATAAAATCATGTTTCTTGCTATATGTACGTTCGATATTAAATTCCATATATTTAATGGTTATAGCAGGTGTTTGGTTTTTTATTTCGTTAGTTTTAATGTCACAGTATTGATTACAGATATAAAACAACCATTTGTCGTATGTACACTGTAAATTATTCGTGATCTTTCCCCATTTACTGTAAAAAGAAATGTGAACAAATCTTTTAAATTGAATATAATAACACTGACTCTCAACAAAACAATACTATGTCCACCAGACGTAACATGTTACGTACACAACGAACACCAATACCACCTTCCCTAATACATATCTGTCAGTCCGTAAGCTCTTTTTATCATCCAGTGGCGGATCCAGCGGTTTTTTGGGCAACATGATAATTTTCTTTAAAAATCATGTATTTTCAATTTTTCCTAAATTTTTCCCCACATGGAAACCCCCCAGATAGGTCTCTGGATCCGCCAATGTTATCAAAAAAATACAACAAATCAGTGCAGGTTTTATAAAATGACACTCTTTTATTTCATTAAAGAAGTCAGATGATATAATAAGCTACATATTGCATCAACTTAACTCAAAACATTTTATCTGATAAAAATACCAAAAGAGAACATCAGTTTTCAATGAAAAGCACCGTCCTTGACATTCGCATTTCAAGAGGTACCGTTATCACCTGGTATCGTCATTATAGGAATGTCATACTGATGTCAAATTGGGATCTCAATCTTTTTCTTTTCTTATTTACATAGTATCGTGATTGTCACAAGCAACCGTCCTCATATGACCCTGGCCGTTGCGAGGACGTTGAACCCTAAACACACGCACACAATGTACGAGTCGTCGGTTGAGGAATTATAATACAGGTATCTTCAATATTACTGTCTGTTACGATAACTTATAAAATTATAAAATTATAAATGTAAGCAACATTTCAGGGATCCTTTACCTATGTTTTCAGTGCGTGCGGCTGCATTGAGACCTTTGATTGTAAGCGTCTGTAAAAGGACTTTTCATTTTTGCAATATAAGCGTCGCGTCAGTATGGCAACTTTTGAATATATACGTTCAATAGATCTTTTCATATTAAACTGTTTGCTGCCTAGTTGACAAGTTCATATCGAATTTTTAGTGTTGTAAGAGCCTATGTAATTAGGTCACAAGATATGTAATTCGGTCACAAGCTCAATTATTGTTTAAAGCAAGATGTAAAGCCTTTTCCAAAATTATAAAAACTGCAATAAATAATACAGACGAGTATGTCGTGTTAACACAACAAGATGTTACACGTATCAACTAATAAGCCTGTTGTTACGTTGATGTAGGAAGAGGACATCGACATTTGTAAATATTGCTTTGTGTATCTTGATGACACATATGGTATACACTTTTCTACATCTCCTAGTTCCAATACAGTGTTGGGCGACATGACTTTAGCAGCTGCCCCTACCTTATGCTTGGAGAGATTAATACTAGCTTCCTCTCAATAGTGGATACAAAGGAACCCAGAATTTCAGTCCTAATTTCAAATTTTTATTCTCTCTATCTCTCCACTCTTTGGCCCTTTTTGAATACTTCATCGTTGTCCTTTTCTATTTACACATATAGGTAAATTACAAAATGCATCAACAAGCAAACAGCAATACAAATGTATAAATACAATTCTTGACTGCAAGGTAAAAACTGCTCATCACAACATTACGGTCATTCGTCGTATAACGGTAGGTGTGTTACGTAAACAATAAGTAAAAAACATAGAAAAGAGATATAAAAAAAAATATCACAAATAATATATGTGAACATTTGTTTTGTATTTCCTCAATAATCCCTTATCAGAATAGAGATGTAACCCATGGAAAAGCCCCACGTTATACACATTGTAAAAAGACTAGAAAAGACCCACATAAGTCACATCATACACTTATCAGATATTGTGATGCAGCAGGACAATTATGTTCTCCTAGCTCATTCATTGCCAACAATTCATATCCATATTGTATAAAACGTTTCTAATATAAGGTTCAATTCTAAGAAGAATTCTTTTCATTTTATTGTCTATCAGTCTATCAGTACAAACAGATACTACGGTGTCAAACGTTGAACAATTTCAAAACATCTCACAAACGATAAAAAAAAACCACCAAAGAATGCATTGATGCAAAGAACAAATATCTATAATGTTGTTCAATATTGTATCAAAGTAAAACGTTGTTTTAAAAATGCTTAATATAAAAAAACCAAGTCAATTAATTACAAACTGAAGATATTTTAATGGAATGTTCACAAAGATGTCCCTGTTGATAGCCAATTGTGAACTGATGACGTCATTTAAACACACTTCAATTCAGGACATCACAGCTTGAGTGAACTGAAATTGACCACACTGTACAGAAAATATTGCAACCATCAAGGTACACAAAGAAAATTAGATACATATCATATCAATCCAAACCCAGGCTGAGAAAAGACGGGAAACAGCTTTAAGGCGTGAAGATTTTGCATTTAATTATGTCTTGATTTACTCATGTGAAGCTAAATACAAGTAGGAACAACGTATTCATATGATACGGTCTTTTAATATTTTATCCAAGAGAAAATGAAGCAACAATAAATTAAATATTCCTGCAGAAATGAGAGCTGTTTCATTGGCCATAATGAACAAACAGGATATGAGCCGTTAATATATTTCATAAAACTTCAAAACTATTGACAGGTCATACAAACGTAAGCAAGCGCAGTGTACATCGTACGATTTATCTCCCTTTGGGAAAACTAAACATAACTCGTTCGGGAACAGTTACCTCATTTCATTCCTGTATTAATAGATATGCTTAGGACAGGGTTATCTTTATAGATAATGAGAGTGAAATACTAATTAAATATGTTTGGATTCTAATTGTTTTGAAGGAACGGATACTTTTTAAGCAGGTTTGAAGATATTTTATTTTAAAGTGACTATTGAGTAAATCAAAAGTTTAGCATAACGAATAATTACGTCAGAATAAATTACATAAAAGCAAAATGTATATCAACCTGCGAACAAATTATTGAATCAATTAAGTTGCCATCATGACATTAGTACTAATATGAACAACTGTTATGGTCATATGTGTACCAATAAACTACTTACAGAGCTGGAACATGCATTAGAATACGCGTACCGATGATTGTATCCATAGTGTGTTAAAGATCCACACATGAATATCTACAGATATAATCCATACACTGTCTTTACACATGTGTTAAACAGTGACGTGTTTATATATATGTCACATTCACTGTACAGACGTATGTGATATACAGACACATTCATCCATGATTTGTCTATCAATGTGTTACATATTCATATACAGCACGAGGTCATGTATCGTTGTTTTATATTCATCAATATGTAAATGGAACATGAAGAGATCATGTGTTTACATTTTATAAACAAATACGCACTTACAACAAAACTACTTGTAGCACATGTGACGTGTATATTTATTGCAAATTTATACACTTTTTACACGAGTACACACTTGTACAAACTTGTCACACATGTTAACATTTTGTAGCACACGTAACACACTTGTAGCATGGTGTGTACACTTGTAGCATGGGTATACACTTGTAACACTTATACATACGTGTAACACATGTTAACATTTGTTACACACTCTTGTTGCATGAGTGCACACTGGTGACTCGAGTATACGCCTTGAACAATTACACAATTGCCACACATGTGTAACAAGCCTGTAGCATGGCAAACACACTTGTGACACTAGTACACATTTGTGACACGAGTACACACTTGTAACACCGGTACATACTTGTAACTCATGTAACTGATGACTCGACGATACGCTTGGAACAATTACACAATTGTCACACACGTGTAACACACATGTAGCATGGCAAACACACTTGTGACACGAGTACATACTTGTTACACTTGTACACACTTGTAACTCATGTAAACATTTGTAACACTTTACAATACGCTTATAGCATGATAGCACATTTGTAACACGAATACACGCTTGGCAACTAGGGTTTATACTCATCAGATCTAGCATTAGAACATTCTGAGTACACATCATACACCTGTTGGGAGATTATACTTAATGACTTGATTGCATTGATGACGTTATGATAAGCAGCGTTGCTGGATTAGTAAGCAAAAGCATGCGCCTTACAGCTTTACATGGAGACATTATTCTTTGAGAATGTATTTCAGACATTAAGGAGACAGAAAACTCTTGCTTATAGAACATCGCCAACATAATCTGATATGTTAGAAATGATCATGATGCAGGCATCCAGAGCACATTATCCGGCCAAACGTTCGATTCATTGGGATTCAAACTTCGAAACAATTTTGTAACACTGTCTTGAGTAAAGAATTTTTTCCGCGTGATTTTGGTGTTTGCGAAGTCATAAGGTTGAAAGTTATAGGACTTCATTATACTGAGTATCGTTTCTGATGAACTTTGACCTATATGCCATGTCCATTCCATTATTATTCCTTTTATAATGGAATTCTGCATAAACCGTTTTGCGCCTTCCATTACAAAGTGTTCCGAACCTTCCACATCCATTTTGATAAACGATTTCTTGAACATTTCAAAGTGTTCCCATGTAACTAAATCATCTAGCATCACAGTTGGTACAGAAACGGATGTTTCTTTGTACGAATACCTACCATCAGTTTTGAACTTTTGTTTTCTTATATTTGATATGTTCACAAAATTTCCGGTCAAATCCCCTCCGCGTCCGAGTATTATGTTAGACATACTGTGGTCCTTTCCTACAACATTATATATAACCTTTACGTAGTCATGGAAGCGCCCATAGTGTGTTGATGCACATATATGCTGAACATTATACATGCTACCTTCTAAAGCTAAAACTTTGCGTCCATACTTGGCGATTTGCAAACCATGTAGGCCAATATTTGCTCCAATGTCTATAAAATTTGTGTCATCGTCAGTTCTGAGGAACAAAAGTATGACGTTCAGAATGTTCGGCTCCCATCTTCGTTCCTTATAAATTTTCCCGGAGAGTCCATCCTTAGTTGGATTATGGATAAACACGGATAAGCTACCAACCTGAGATTCTAAAGGAACACGGAAAAAATCTCCATGGTATATCTTATTGTCTATGGCAGCGCACACGTTTGAGTCACGTGTCCATTTCGTCACTTCCTGGAATGTATACACTTCAACTTCTGGAATGATCACAGGAACGGAAACTATAAAATGAAATATGAAAAGGATATCATAAGAACAATAGAAGTAAAAATGTTGAAATACCTCCAAGTAAAACTGAGCGAAATTACCTATGCTCAAATGCTTGAAATTTAAAAGGTAAAACTGTGCGAAATCAAAATGTTATCCTTCTATGTGAAATTTACCTTGTTAAAGTTTGTAACATCTGCCACTGTGTGAAATCAACTACAGCTAACTGTGTGAAGTCTACCACATTTAACTTTGTGGTTGGAATTCCACACGTCAAGTTTTAAATTAGCCCCTGTAATCATGGTATGGTTGGTCAAACCTTAACCCCTTATAAGTCATTCATGTATTTAGAAACCTCAAGTGAACATTGGAATTCAGATATTTAATTTGGATATATTGGACTTGTACTTTAATTGTTAAAATGGTACATAGCAATGATACATTTCTCATTAATGAGGCATTAAGGCTGATATTTTAGCAGACAAATAGAATATCGGTATAATAGTATATTAATCTCTTTTGCAAGCAAAATAAATGTTACGAAAAGAAATGACGTATTTATAAACGTTAATCATGCAGATATTAATTTCTCTTTTACTAGCTGCGAAGCACGCTGGCCACAAATCAAGATGGAGGCGGCCATGCACAACTAAGATAATTATACTTAAACACTGAAGAGATGTATTTCAGCAGATTGTGAACAGGAAAACAAAGTTGCTTAGATTGATGTATGAACTTTACATGCTATGCCATTTCATAACATTGTGTTGTATAATATTTGAGCTAGACATGTTATAAATATAGTGAAGGAAATGTGCTATAATGTTTGTACCATGTCAAGTTCATGTTTTCATGATTGTCACAAAGCCGATCGTTTTACATTTATGTATCGGTAAAATATGCTACCTCAGTATCTTACTATATCTTCTAAGCTACAACCATCTTAGTTGGAAGCTGCATGTAGACAGCTAGAGAAATAAAGCATGACATCGGCATATACTTAACGCTCTCCTGTTCACTGTTAAAATATAGAATTGTTAAATATAAGTAACACGGCGGATTGTATCGTGGACATGACACAGCGCTCATCAGTATACCTTTAATACGGTTACACTTTAGGTTAGTTATCTTTCTTATGATAGGCACCTTCTAGAGTCAGTGACATCAATATATGATTATTGTAACCTAGCCAAATCTATATATGGCATATCAGTCGATCTCTAAACTCTACAGGAGCTCTTACAATGGTAAATAAAAAACAGCCTACTTTATCAAAAAGAATTTTCTAAAATCTTAACTGCAGTAAACATACGATTAAAACATTTATGTACGGCATAGTCACTTACACGTATTAAACTCAATGTGAAATTAGAAACATTCTGTATTAATTATTTTTTTCTAGAAAAATTAGAGTCTCCATCATAGTCTAAAGTGACCTATTTTCAAAACGTTTGACTTGCTTGTGTAAACCCCTATTTTTCATGCCAAACTTGAGGTTCACATTTCAAAGACATTTAAAACATTATGTTTAAAACTGGAAAACAGGCCGGGGAACTGCTGTTAGGATGTTGCCAACAGACATGAGATGATTTTTACGGTGATGATATTGTCAGCATGCTCATTCATGAACGACAATTTGAACTAGAAATACATTACACCACGACGATGTGGCTAATCTTTGAGAATTTGATTGTCATCTAGCACAATTGCAACACGTAAATGTACGTTCATTTTACTGCTCATTTGTATGGTGACGGTGACAGAGTACATTTCGTTCTAAGCTAAGAAAATTACGTAAGGGGGAGGAAGTTGTATCATGCAATGACATTTAATACTATTCTTTCTCATCCAATCATAACGATGGAAAATTTAGAATTTCGATCAATGTGACAATGTGATTTTTCATCCAAAGAATTCACGCCAAACAAGACACCGAGCATAACACTGTCATCCAAACAAAACTACAGAGAAAGCTTTCTCATTCGATCGATACAACTATATTCTCAACAACAAAAGCCCCATGCAAGGCTACAAAGACACCGTACTTGGAAAATATAGATTAATCTGTTTTAGCTGACCATGATGTGTGAATTTATAGGTAAACCTTCTTTTAGCGTCTTTAGGCTTCCATATCGTGTAAATAAAGTTCGATCAAATGAATAAATTGAAACATTAAAGTATGTCGGTCTTGACTTTACCAGGAGAAGCTAGTAGTGGATCACGTTCCACTTGGAGACCCTTGTCCAGCAGGCCGAAGGGAACGTCCAGTATGTTCATCACCAGGATGACCACCACCATGACCACTGCAAGCAGACACAGGGTACTCTTCCGCCATCTTGTTTTAAACATCATCTTGGACAGGTCATCGGGTCACGTGTGTGACGTCAGCAGTCTGAAGAGCAAAAACTTGGCAAATTGAACATGTGTCTATTAATTCGAAACTAAAGAACACCAAATTAGTTGAAAACATTTGTAAAATATACGTCTTCTACAAATCTATTCTTTTTATCTGATATAAATTGGTCACAAGTTCATTTTTGGAAAAATAGATGGAGTGATCTGAACCAATATCGCCCCACGATAATGAAAGTATTCACGTTCTGATTTCTATTTTCTGTAAAACGTGATTACGTTATGATAAAATAAATGAAATAGTATCTGCAATATCTACATATGCATGAATAAAAGCACACACTGTGATATGGCGCTCCAAAACAAGAACACTTCCTAGTTGTACTAGTATTAGTTTCTGCTTCATATCTGCCATTGTTTGCTAGATACAGCAGAGGATGGTTGATGAATGTCCCTTTGCACTTTGGGTAAGGCAAAGAAAAACACTCGGGGTAATATGTTTATGACTGACTTACAGCTATATTATATCCCTGTGACTGATTTACAGCTATATTCTATCCCTGTGACTGACTTACAGCTATATTATATCCCTGTGACTGACTTACAGCTATATTATATCCCTGTGACTGACTTACAGCTATATTATATCCTTGTGACTGACTTACAGCTATGTTATATCCCTGTGACTGACTTACAGCTACATTATATCCCTGTGACTGACTTAAAGCTATATTATATCCCTGTGACTGACTTACAGCTATATCATATCCCTGTGACTGACTTACAGCTCTATTATATCCCTGTGACTGGCTTACAGCTATATTATATCCCTGTGACTGACTTACAGCTATATTTTATTCCTGTGACCAACTTACATCTATATCGTATCACTGTGTTTGACTTACAGCTATATCATATCCCTATGTCTGACTTTGAACGATAGTAAAGCCTGTGACTGACGAACAGCTATATTAAATCCCTGTATCCTGCTTCTTACAGCTATACATAAGACGCTTACCCCTCCGGAACGCTAGTTCTGTTCTCCTTGTATATTGTCCAATGGTAACCATGTATATATTTCCTTTGTTAAAGTATGGCCTTGTTTTTTCGATTTTGAATTTGTTATATGGTTTTATTGACACTTAGGTACTCTCTGTGATTTCTTACCGTAGCTGTCATATGCCATAGGAACAAATATTATATAATTAGATATAAGCCAGTCACATCACAGAATTAAACAAAACTGCAAGCCAGCCAAAGAAATAAAACAATTGATGTTAGCAAGTCGCAGGATCTTAATTGTGTGTAAGCTATGTGTCAGACAAAGGGATAAAACAGATCTGTAAGCCAAGCCCAGGAATAAACAATTATATCAGTTACTAGTAACAGAGACATAGTTAAGCTTTAAGACACGCCTAGGAATATGAATATGTGTAATCCATTCACAGATATCAACTGTAAGACGGACAAAGGAATATAAAATAGATGTAAGACACCAGGGTATATTTCATCTATTTGCCAGACAAATGGGATAAAGTGTAAATAAAATATAAGTCAGACACAAAGACGAAATATAAACCAGACACAAGGATGTGATATAGCTGTAAGCCAAATACAAGGATGTGATTTAGCTGTAAGCCAGATACAAGGATATGATATATCTGTAAGCAAGACACAAGAATATGATATAGCTGTAAGCGAGACACAAGGATATGATATAGCTGTAAGCCAGACTCAAGGATATGATATAAGGATCAATTTTAAGCATAATTTTTCTTAAAATCAATCATTATGGTATCAGTAGCTAATTTCTGCAACGAAAATACACCCCATCTTCAGGTCAGTGTTATAGTCTCATAACCCCGTATACCCAACGACAATACTCCCCATCTTCAGGTCAGTATTATAGTCTCAAAACCCCGTATACCCAACGACAATACACCCCATCTTCAGGTCAGCATTATAGTCTCCTAACCCCGTATACCCAACGACAATACAGCCCATCCACAGGTCAGTATTATAGTCTCATAACCCCGTATGCCCAACGACAATACACCCCATCTTCAGGACAGTATTATAGTCTCATAACCCCGTATGCCCAACGACAATACACCCCATCTTCAGGCCAGTATTATAGTCTCATAACCCCGTATTCCCAACGAAAATACACCCCATCCACAGGTCAGTATTATAGTCTCATAACCCCCTATACCCAACGACAATACACCCCATCTTCATGTCAGTATTATAGTCTCCTAACCCCGTACCCCCAACGACAATACACCCCATCTTCAGGTCAGTGTTATAGCCTCATAACCCCGTATTCCCAACGACAATACGCCCCAACCACAGGTCAGTATTATAGTCTCATAACCCCCCATACCCAACGACAATACCCCCCATCTTCAGGTCAGTATTATAGTCTCATAACCCCCCATACCCAACGACAATACCCCCCATCTTCAGGTCAGTATTATAGTCTCATAACCCCGCATACCCTTTACGTGTCAATACTGACGGCATTTTATACTAACTTGTGGGGTAAGGATACGACAGGTACTCACCATAGACAATCCCATGCGATGACAACATACCCGTATACATGTCAATATTGTTTACTCCGTCCCATGTGGTAAACGAAAATATATAATAATTCATATCTAGTCGCAATTCAGTCAGTCACATGGAAAGAAACGGATGAATTCACCAGAACAAGGTTGTGTGGTCAGCTTACAAATTGGCTACTGAATTTATAAAAGGCAGTTTCAGAAAGGTTCAGTAAAACTTGTTTAACAGGTATCATTGTAAGTTCACACACATGTATGTAATATTAATATTGAATTTCAGTTTTTGTTTTTTTCTTTGAAATGTGAACCGTATTTGAGGTAGTTATTCTTAATGTTGTGAGGCTTTAGAAGGCTTCCGGGTCCTAGTTGGTAACGTTTGAGAGTGAACAATACACATCAGTCTGTGTAGCTGGATATACTCTTTATTCATATGTAAATGTTATCAGTCACATCATCTGTTTTTGTAAATGTTCCCAAAATAGCCAACAGGAGGGGGCACAGATTTCATCTCATAGTTGAGAAGCAGTATATCGTGATATAGTAGTATTTGTAAGGACTGGGATTCCATGTTAAATTGTGATGCAAAATAAGCGTTTCCTTGGTATAATTGAGGATAATGTTAGTGTGCTATATTGGAGAAACAGATTTTTTTTATATACTACATGTAGTAAATAGACAGACTAGCATGCCATGGTATGATGCAAGATCAGCGGTCCTTGGTATAGTTGAGGATAAGGTTAATGTGTTATAGTGGAGATAGACGGTCGAGGATTCCGTGTTATGGTGCAAGATCAGCGGTCCTTGGTATAGTTGAGGATAAGGTTAATGTGCTATAGTGGAGATAGGCGGTCTAGGATTCCGTGTTGAGGTGCAAGGTCAGCTTTCGTTAGTATAGTTGATGATAAGTTGGTGAATGTGTTATAGTGGAGATAGGCGGTCTAGGATTCCGTGTTATGGTGCAAGATCAGCGGTCCTTGGTATAATTGCGGATAAGGTTAATGTGATATAGTGGAGATAGACAGTCTAGGAATCCGTGTTATGGTGCAAGGTCAGCTTTCCTTGGTACAGTTGAGGATAAGGTGGTGAATGTGTTCAGTTGATAATCAGGATTTTATGTTAAATTAGAAAACAAGGATTTGGCTTCAATTGGGGTCCAGAATTTCGTATTTTAACATTTTGTAACCAGAATTTCGTGAAATATTGGATAAACAGGATCTCTTGTTATATTACAAAATCAATAGTTTAAGTAACATTTAGGAACAAAGATTTCGTGATATATTGGAGAATCAAGACAATCGTGCTGTTTTGAGGACGAGATTTTTGTGTTATACTTAGGGACCAGGATTACGTATAATATTGGAGGATTTTAGAAGACAACTGGAAGGATGTTGGACAATAGTTTCGTGTTATATTGAGGGCCCAGGATTTTGTTTTAAATATGAGAATCAAGATTAGAATTAAATTCAGGGATCAGAATTTCGATTTATGTTTCAGGATCAATTCTAAGCGAGGACAAGGATTTTTTGTTGTGTTGTTTCATATCTTATTGGAAAAACCATTATAAAGAGTTATATTTGAGGATCATGATTCCGTTTTATATAGGAGAAGCAGTGTTTTGATACAATGTTGTATAGGAGAACAAGGACTTTGCGTGGTATTGGAAGTCCTGATGCTTGTGCTCTATTGGAGGACTGGCAGAAAAGTATTTTCCAGCTATTGCTTTATAACCTCAAATCATCACATTCTGATCACATAAAGCCTACAATGCTTTTCATCAGTAGTCACAGGATGCCACTATTTAAGCACGCCATCAGACCGTCTCGATGTTTAACAGCAAGGTGTACAGGAGAAAATATAGCTTAAATGTAACGTAAACACACAAGTCAAGGTGCATAATCCATAAAAATAATAATAGATTCCCATAATCTGTCATCACAAACAACAGGAGTGCATCATTAACGTTACTAAATGAATTTAAAAATATTGAAATATGAACTTTTTTCAGTTTGAAGCTGCTCATACTTTGAACAATAATCAATGACCTCAAAAAAACATGTTATTTTATATAATCTTGGTGTATGTAAATATTCCATGTGATGACTGGCGGTTTTAAATTTCATCCAGACATGTTTACGTATACGTGGGCATGAGTGCTAGTGTAAGATGATCGTACAAGTGTTTCGGTAGGTTTTTTTGAAATATGATACGCCTACACATACAAATTGGATCAGTGAAGTGGAAGGTCACGGTGATACGAACACGACAGAGGACATCTGAATATAGATAGAAGACGGTAGTTTATCATTTTAAAACGATCTATGATTAAATATAACTAGGGTATGTGCTCTACCCACAGGTCAATCGAAATGTCACAGGATCAATATTTATATCCGACACCAGAACGCCAATAATCGAAATGGTACTTAAAACATGTAAGCGGAAAAGGACTACCTCTAGAATAAAACCAAAGGTGACAAAATCGATCGGCCCTCCCCACATACAGAAAAGTATCGTACGTGATCAATATAACAAGCAGCTATATGGGTTATTTACACAAGTGCGGGTAGATAGAGGGAATTCTTGTGAATGTATGCTTTATATAAGTGTAAGGAGATGTGTGTGTGCTACATAAATGTACAATATATACAGTCCTAGGCATTTTGATATATACTTTTGTAAATAATTTAGAATCACTCTGCGAAATATCTATCTTAATAGATATATGGGCAAAGAAGTAATAACGACAGTGCAGACAAAGAAAATGTGTCAAATTTTCAGGGCGATCCGCCCCTTTATCAAGACAGGAAATCGGAAATTTACATTTCACAACACAAAACAGAGAAAACAGTCACCATGAGACAATAATACAATACAAAATACATAAAAAAAAACAGAAGTAACTTATATAAAATATGCTGTTGTAATTACATATCCCCTCGGTTAGCTTGTAACCGAAAGCTAATTATAGTAAATAATTCATCTTGAATACGTGAGCTCAAGTGAATATATTCTAAAAATATGAACGAATGTAGTAAGAAAAATCTTATGTCAGTAGTTCGTGTAAACACGGCGCTATCTTAATATATAGTTGACACTCCCTTATCACAGGTTTTGGGCACAAAAAAACTATGTTATGTTTCATATATTTATATCTTGATAATTCATATATTGTATATTATTGTGCAAGACGCATGTGCTATGAATACAACACTATACCGTCCACTTGGTCTCGGTACGTGGGCTGTATAATGTCAGTATTGTTATAAAACACTTGAACTGTGCCTGCTAGTCCTGGTTTTCAGATATGATACACCATTTCAAGTACCAGGTCATGATCAGGTGGTCGATAAAACCAGACAGTTAAAAAACGAGGCAAGCTGGGAATTGTCTATGTATTAGATATATAATGCTTGTATACAAGTAATTGTGACGAGATTTATGATAGACAAATTGCCATGTAGGGTTCGATCTTTCCCCTGTTCATCCTCAGACGTTTCCCCTCCCTAGACATTGATACACGTTTCTTCCCAAGACATTTCATATATAACATATATTTCAATATTAGTCAGCATCACGCTTACTATGGGTTCCCTATAAACAATGCACAGAGGTCTACGTACATGACGTACCTAGCGAATGCTTTCAATTGCAATAAAAGACAAAGCCTATACATTAAGACATTCATGTATATAATATGTAAATTATATCCGTTAAGCAACACTCTTGTTTGTAAAACACTCATTGACATCAAATATTCAATGTGCACATGTGTAATACACGTAAACCATTGTAGTTCATATGTATATGTCGTTCGATACCGCGTGTAATTAGACCCTGTGATGTGGAGGTATATAAATAATGTATAAACGTGTCCACATGAGTCACTCTCCCTAAATACACGAGTTATAATCGTACCGTTGTAATGATAAACCATGTACCTCGTGTGTACACGTTAAATGATCCAGAACGTTAATGAAATGGAGCACCCTGTTCGCTTCCCTGTTTAACCAAATTTACATCCGTTTAGCCATCTAACACACATTCCGATTGTTATTTAAAATAGTCACGCTCACAAAATATTTGTTTTCTTCCGACATCAGAAATGTACTTAGCATGCTAAAAACTTACCACGTATCTCAGAGAAGAGAATGAGCCTCTATTTCCCATTTCCACGGCGACAGATATATGTGTTGGTCCTGTCTATTTTTAGATGTGTTTTGACTGGATCGCAGGGTTTTTTGTTTCGTTGTGCTGTGCTAGCAGTTTAGGCCTTATGCCTTCCGTCATACCGTATCGACCAATTTTCGTACTAGCTGCCAGTCAGTCTCTCTAGCTACATGTATCTACTGCAGACTCCTGCTCTATTGAATGTTACACGAACAAAGCAAGTACTACCTTAAGACCGTTAATGTTATTACAAAATCAATTCCATTTTTCTATTTCAAACGTCGTGTGATTGGTATCACAGGCGTACAGTGGAACGTGGCACTGACTGCTGTAATCTGAAAACCGCTCTCAAGATGACAAGTTTGGTTACATATAAATATGCTCGCATAATTCAAGAAACTAGAAAATCAATGTAGTTACACGAATGTCCCTGTTCCCACACAAATTAGATCTATTGTTTAAAAATGTTCTAAAAATAGTAAATTGATAGATAATAGGGCCTTCAAAAATAGGACCATTGGGTAGAGTTTTATCAAAATCTGATAAGAAATGAACTTAGAACCGAATTGTCGAACCATTTTTCTATATATATTTGGGTGTTGGAAATAAACATTAATCTAAATAGTAAGAGTTACCTTGACATTGACTTCGGTATCTAAAGCTGTTAAATCTTCCAATGTATTCTCATACTAGACGTGGTATTACAACTGATCAAATTCTGTAAAGAATGAAATCACTAGGTGATGACATTAAATCAGAATAAAAAAATAAAAATTGGCCTTACCCTTGGAACTCAAAATGCATGCGTCATGACGGGACAGGAAAAACTATATGCCTCACCACAAACAGCAAGGGCTTCAGATATCGCTTGTTATCTAGAGCAACTGTCTTGATATCTATTCTTGTAACATATTGACGTATTTTCAATTATTTATTCGCCGAGACGAACGCACAATCGGGGACAATTACTATGGAACGCCAAATAAACATACAATGTATTTTCAAATGATTGCACATATCTTCAAATAATTGAAGATAGGTGCAATTGAATTGAGGATAGGTTCAAAAAGACGAATTAAACCTATCTTCAATTGAATTGTACCTTTCTCCAATCAATTGTACCCATCTTCAATCATTTGAATATATGTTAATTTAAAATGATAATTGAAGATGGGAACAATTAGTTGAAGATAGGTCCAAGTTAATTAAAGATAGGTTCAATTCAATGAGAGATATGCTGTTTTTGTATCTAGGTTTAGTTAATTTGTACCTATGTTCACTTCAATTGAAGATAGGTTCAATTCAGTTGAAGACTGGTATCCTTCAATTTGAGATATGTACAAATAATTGTGCCAATATCTTATATGTTTAAAATCACTTTTATCGACACAAAACAATATTATAAAAGTAAATACCTTTCAATCCTCAGTGACCGAAACAGAACGCTCACTCGCTTTTATACCAACCGAACTACTACCTCCTAACTACGACACATAACGTAGTTCCTCGATCCACAACATAATGTCTTTAAAAAGATGCCTAAAACATCACCCTAAATAAATATTTGTATATTGACGTATTTTAGAGAATCTACATTTCTTATCAAAGGCAATCGCAATGTTTGAAATCAGAAATTGGCGCCGTGTATTTCCTCGAGTAGAAAAAAAACTTCGTAATTTACCGCCTCGTTGACTTCATCAATGCTGTCAAATAGTCCCTCAATCGCGTTTGTCTCAGCGTCAATTTCAGTAACAGAATGTGAAGTAAACTTTATACCATTCTGATACATATGCAAATCACACTCGCAACAACCTCAAACCTCTTATATTATTTCAAACTCAGTCCATAGCTGTTTTGGATTCATAACAGACATTATTTCGGAGAAAAAAAAGTCCCGTATTTTAGTTTCGTACTTTTCTTTGTACAACCATCTATTCAATATATTCACATACTATAAGTCTTCTATTATATTTGACTTCTTGAAAAGATCTCTTTGCACACACATATCAAATGAGAAGTTTTTGCATACCGAAAGTCTTCATCAATATCTTCAATCATGGTCAACTGATTTCAGAATCATAATGCTTTCACGAGTTTAAACAACGAAAATGCATGATATAAATGTTCTGCAATTGATTTTTTTTCCTGCTGTTTAACTTGTTATTAATTTTACAAAACGGCCAATCGTTAAGCATCAACACATCAACACATAGGAACAAAATATACCTCAGCACAAAACCGGGCAAATAAATCGCCATAGCGTTACCCCGCACGAACAAAGGTTACCACTATACACACCTTAACATGAAATGAAAAAAGTGGCACATAGGGCTTGTATCGTGCATCTGATTCTTTAATCTGAACCCCACACCCCAGGGAAGATACTTCAATTTTCTTTTTTCACAACAATTGGGTCTTAGACCTTAGATCTCCTCTATTTCCCTTTTATGTATTGGTTATGTTCCAGAAACATGCAGGGTTGGACCCCTGGGCCAAGTGATTGTAACGTTTGCAATCCCAACAGCTGTACATACGGCGGGGATTGGGGATCTTGACTATTTCCACGGTATGGCCAATGGACTAAATCCCAAGAGGCAGTACCAATCATGGTAGCATACGTGCATTTATCTCTTCGTGTCTAGATTGTGTTTTGTATATATGTAAATAGAGGGTAGTGATCTATAGCATCCTTAGCTGGTACAAGGACTTAGAAACAAGCTCAATGATCTCTGTTATGAAACAGGGAAGGAGGATGTACCCTCGAACCAATCTTTGTCACAAGATTAGGTGTTTGTCTTTTCATACCGTCTGTTATTAGTAGTAGATTTAAAACAAAACAAAATGTCTCAATTTTCCATATTGGTCATTTGATTTATTCTAACCTTTTATCCGTTCCTTCAATAACTGATAACAGATAACGTCAAACATTCTAGTTATATTAAAGGTTTTCTTAAAAAGCTTGAATCGTCAACTTGCATATGTGGAAATAGTTTTCAATATGTATTTGAAATATATATAATATGTATCTCGGATAAGAAGATGTCGTCGACAACAGTTGTACTTTGAGGACTTGTCACGTAGGTATGAGTAACGCTGGCCAAGTGGTTAAGGCGTTTAAAATTCTGTTACCACCACCGGGCCGCGAGTTCGGGGCCTACATGGGTCAGTCGCTAGGAACTGGCTGCAGGTCGGTATTGTTTTCGTCTTTCCTTCACCACCAAAACCTGGCACGCCCTTAAATGACTAGAGCTGTTGACTGGACGAAAAAACACAAACCAAACCAACCTCTCACCTACCATCAATTCCCCCTATTGGGACCCGCCCATCTGCTCCACTTTTTGTTTATATATCATCACGTTCCCCTGGTCGAACTATGCCTCAGACTAACTCAAACCCTTCTCCTTAATAAGTAAGTGGTTATTTTGGATATGGAGTGTCCTACCTCGATTCCACTGTACAAGTTCTTTCCTGTTATATTGGTTTTATTCGCTCAGTATTCATACAATTAATCTAGTAAGTTGTAGACCTTTTAATGGAGTTAGAGGAGTATACACCAAAATATTGTTCAATGGCCAATAGTTATTGATGAAAGGCGACTTGAGATCCAACCATCTGATGATGGTAGGCTAACACGTACATTGATGGACGACGGCCATGGCGTTTGAGCTTTAAAATATCATGGATTCGACATAAACCAACAATATATAGCACTGATTAAACACAAAATGTCAAACTGTACTAGTTTCAAAATAGAAACAAGAGGCCTAGAGGGGCTGTATCGCTCGTCACGAAATTCGACCAATCATGATGAAGAACTCCGTAAAAGTAAAATCGTGTTCCAGACCAAATTATACTTTATAACACTCTATCCCAGCATGCTACTGGTAAAATAACATCACCTAGGGCCTCCTGATAGTACAGAAGTTGCTGAAAGCTTTTAACATATTTGACCCCTCTGACCTTGGAACTTTCAGGCACTCCATGACAGGTACCTATTTGTCAACTATCATTGTCTTGGGCCTCTTGGTTATTCGGAAGTTGTTATTTAAAAGGTTTTTATATATTTGATGCCTGTGACCTTGAAAGGTCACGGTCATATATTTGAGGAAAGTTTGTAGCACTCTTTCAAAGATACCATCTTGCCAATTATCATCACCATTTGTGTTTTAGTTATTTAGAAGTTGAGGAAACTTCATAGCACATCCAAGGCAACTACTGGCCAGATATGAAGATATTGACATATTTGACCCCGGTCATCTTAAAAGAAGCTCAATGTCATTTATTTGCGAAACTTCATAGCACTCCGTCCCATGTAACTACTGGCAAAATATCAGCACCCTGGACCAACTGGATATCCAAAAGTTGTTAAAAAATATTAACACATTTGACCGACCCTTGTGATCTTGAAAGTAGGACAAGGTCATTTATCTGATGAAAGTTTATAGCACTTCATGTCAGGTACCTACTGACCAAGTATCATCACTCTTGGCATCTTGGTTATTCAGCATTTTTTTCAAAGGTTTTTTACATGTTTTACAGATATGACCTTGAAAGTAGGTCAAGGTCATATATTTGATGTATAGCACTCCATACCAGGTACCTACTGGCTAAATATGGTTGACCTACGTCCTCCAGTTCTAAAGACAAAGTCGGACAACACACCATACCATTAGCTCAATTGGCACTTCTACCAGGTGAGCTAATAAAAATAGACTACTGTGTCCCATAGCAACACAGATGAGACTGCTCCAGTGGCATTGCTCGAGACTTATTGTTGATTTAGTGACAGGGTTTACCCATAATTAGTTGTCCTATGACCTTAGCTGTTCCAAATACGTTTTAATTAAACTGTTCAAATTGGGAGGTCAGGCTGATCAGTCTTCTGCAACCAGACACCGGTCATGTAATCATGATATACCTTGGTTTGGAACCTCTTGATCTGGTTACAACTACATGTACGATCATACACAACAGACAAGAAAGGTAGGTATTAAATAAAAGATAATTTTATTTCTGATAATGACAGTAATATATAAAGCATTCATGTTCATCCTAATAGACATTTAACAGGTGATTATCTAAACATAGATCTTATCAAAGGGAGACCAAATACTCTCAGAAGGATATTTTATTACAAGATTTCACTTTCACATGGAATGTACATCCGATTCACCACATATTAGAAGCCAACCGATGGTTCCCCATTTACCAAGTATAATATCTATGTAGATTCTAAATGGCTTTTATCTTAAGCTGCTAGTAGCACATTTTGTCGAAGTAAAGCTAAGAATTCGGTCAGACTATGCCGACTCATCAGAGTTCACCCTAGAGGGCAAATACTGCTATAAGCACAATACAATTGGTGCAAATGGGAAGTTATTGTAGTTGCTGAAAAATAACATATAGATCTGCATTTTAAACGTTTCATCATGGACTGCTTAAAGCTTGGTGATGTCAAAAGACCAGTAGCACTTCAGTCAGATGAAGGACTTTTAATACAAATAAAATGTGATCAGCTAATGTTTATATATACCCTATCCTTCGGAAACTTTTACATATAAACACATATGTGTGATAACAACACATGTATAATTCCATTACAAAATGTAAAAGTAACAATTTCAATTTATCATCACATCAAAAAGAAGCAGATCTGTGAGATGGATAGAAAAAGTCCTCATCCAGCAGAAGAAATGGCGACAATATCTGGTTTAAGACTTCACTGAAGCAGTGTTGGGAAAATCCCAGCACTTATGAAATTCTTACAGTAAATATTTAAGTTGACCAAATTGCAGTTTTCAACAAATCTCCAAAATAAGAATTTTTACATTTCAATTTTTAATTTGTTTTCCTTTGTATACCTGATTTTGTCGTAAGTAAAGATATTTTAATTTAGCTGCATAGCTGTAAATTTCAACAACTCTGTCTTCAGAAATTTGATGCCCACATAATTTGATATATGGTCAAAAATGAGGGTCTGGATGGAGAGTTTGTGGATTAACAGGACCCTTGTTAAAAAGGTTTGTATTACTTTAAGACTTTCATGTAATACTCTATGAATCTTCCCTCTTACTTAAACTTTCTCACTCACTCAGGTCTAACACTGAACATTTTCTCACAGAGTTCTCACTGGACAAAATATCCAAATTTTACCAATCATTAATTAAATACTTTCACTAATAAATTGATGAAAAATCTCAAGGACAGCATATTTTCCTTCCAAATTTTAACCTGCATCAATTTATTGCAAAATCCTCATCTTTGCCAATTTTCTTTCTTTTCCAAAGGTTAAGTTCATTTTGTTAAAAAGATATATATTTCTGTCCTTCCATAATACTTATAGTATGAAATGCTTACTCTATCATTCATCAAATACAAAACTAAACATGTCATGAAATTTTAAAAATGATCTTCAGCTGTGTTACTGTCTACAGGCCCCTGTTGTCTAAATCTTTAACTTTGTAAATGCGGACAAGCCAGTGCTCTGTGGTGTAAGCTTCTTCTAAAACATCAAGTTCAAAATCTTTGTTTCCAATTTCAGCATTGCGCACTCTGTCATATCCAGTGGGTTTTCCTGAAATTAAGAAGAAACAAAATTCAAAAATATGTACAAACAGGGTAGCATTAGTTATCCAGGCACTTGATGTTTTTGAGATGTTTTCATTCTGGATACGTTTTTTTTATAGACAATCTTATTTCAATACTTAAACATTTACAGCAACCAAGCTGTCTCTGACAAAATACATACTTGTCAGGTCTACCTATATATAAAATACATACTTGTCAGGTCTATCTTTCCTTTCAATGTTGGCTTATATTAAAACTGTCCAGGCCTAGGGTATGTCAACGGCCAATTTTTCATTATGAAGTTTCGTAAAAATCTAAACTGCTAGAGAGATGACATAATATCTCTATTTTTAGTAACGATGAACTTGACTGCCTGCCCTAGCCATGGTAATGCCTAGTGACCTTGACATTTGACTGCCTGCCCTGGTAATGTCAAATGGCAACATTCCAGGGAAGTTTCTTTAAAATGTAAAGAAATATGACCACTGGACTGGAAAACGAGTGTGAGGGATGGACAGACAGATAGTAGAACAGACATACTTCTTGCTTTGTATAGAGGATTATAATAAACGAGTATATATATATCTCGTAAGACTTACCTCCCTCTGTGTAGACAGAGCCGAATCTGTAGTAGCACATTTTGTACATCAGACAGTTGAGGAGGGTGGGTGAACCGTCTTTGTCTATACGGAATTCTCCCTGAGGCGTATAGTAGTCAGACTCTTTGATGTGAGCCCCTCGGTCTGTACTGCCCCCAATCCTCACCATCCAAAGGAATTTGTTGATATCTGGTAATAACATATTTTAAATACATGATTTATGATTTGCATTTTACTTTCATATGTACGAAAACGATAAATCACACGATTAAAGAGAAATGTGATGAAAACTATTTCTAAAACAAACTATTCCTTACTTTCACTAAAACTTTATCATTACACTTATCATGTTTGTTTTCACAACCTTAAGATATTAAGAATGTACAAGCTCTTTCTGCTACTGCCGGAATACAGTATGAAAATTCTTACCATCAGAGGAATACCCTGTCAATCCGCCAAATATAACAAGTACGTAAGTGACATCTAATTCACGCATTATTTCATAGGCTTTATCTTCTGTTGACGACATGGCCTGAAAAATGAAATAAATAGAATTGAACAACAACTCAACAGCTGTCATACCAAGCGAGGTTAAATTGCCATTTCTTATAGCTTCGAACAAAAGCCAAATCAACTTTGCTGATTGTCTTTATTTGTGTAGTACATTTAGTCGAAGTTTGTTGTGGTATTGGGACAGAATTGGGCATCCAACTTGTAGTATACTTGTTTTTTTGATATCATATCATGACTAAATGACCTATCATTAGTGCCTGATCCTTTATGTGTGAATTCTTACCTTTCCGATGTGAGATATGTGGGTATTGTTTGTCCCTGATTATTTTATATGGGAATTCTCTCCTGTTCGATGCGAGATATGTGAGTATTGTTAGCTTACCTGTCCGACGCGAGATATGTGAGTATTGTTCCACGTGTTATTGTCCACCAGTATAGTCCTGTTAGCCATGGCCGTTATCTGATAGCCGTAATCCCACCACGACATCACCTTCGCATCCTGTAAAAATATCACACAGAAAAAACATAAGTTGTTGCAAATTCTTCATGAAAAACATTGATATCTGGACAATGACTATAAACTTAATTTATAGAAGTAACCTACAGTTAATTTGTATGAGAGGTTAAGTTGTTTTAAAACATTACTACCAGAACAGAAACAAAAATAGTTACTGTATAAGGGGCTATTTGTGTGGGCTTGATTTTTGCGATTTTGACACAAATTTAGAAAATTAGATATACACAGATTATAATATAACAATCTAGATATATATGTGATGGAACTGCATTTTTGCAGTGTTTTAGCACAGAGACGAGGCACTGGGCACATACAGTGTCAAATAGTCAAATAAAATTAAAATAGGCGTCATTACAGCATATTTATTGAGCAACAAGAAAGCGCATTTTGTTCAAAAAAATTATCAATAAAACTATCTGATGTCAAATATACCCTGGTAACCTATTTTCAAACATCTATTATTCTTGATGTATATGAATCGTTACAACTGCATACTCGCTATTAGGGTTATCAAGTTTATCATTACGCTCGTCATATCATTCTGCAGATCATATTTTCGTGTTCACATTGTTGATTCGTGACATCTGCGGAAGTATCCTGCTATACAGTGAGTATTAAAGAAAGTAACTTTTAATTGTATATCTTTGATCCCCAAACAAGGGACTATGTGTTTGTAAGGCGAGTATTAAGAATGTAACTTTTAATTGTATAGCTTTGATCCCCAAACAAGGGACTATGTGTTTGTAAGGCGAATATTAAGAATGTAACTTTTAACAGTATATCTTTGATCCCCAAACAAGAGACTATGTGTTTGTAAGGTGAGTATTAAAGAATGTAACTTTTAACAGTATATCTTTGATCCCCAAACAAGAGACAATGTGTTTGTAAGGTGAGTATTAAGAATGTAACTTTTAATTGTATATCTTTGATCCCAAAACAAGAGACTATGTGTTTGTAAGGTGAGTATTGAAGAATGTAACTTTTAATTGTATATCTTTGATCCCTAAACAAGAGACTATGTGTTTGTAAGGTGAGTATTGAAGAATGTAACTTTTAATTGTATATCTTTGATCCCAAAACAAGAGACTATGTGTTTGTAAGGTGAGTATTAAGAATGTGACTTTTAATTGTATATCTTTGATCCCCAAACAAGCGACTATGTGTTTGTAAGGTGAGTATTAAGAATGGAACTTTTAATTGTATATCTTTGATCCCCAAACAAGCGACTATGTGTTTGTAAGGTGAGTATTAAGAATGTGACTTTTAATTGTATATCTTTGATCCCCAAACAAGAGACTATGGGTTTGTAAGGAGAGTATTAAAGAATGTAACTTTTAATTGTATATCTTTGATCCCCAAACAAGCGACTATGTGTTTGTAAGGTGAGTATTAAGAATGGAACTTTTAATTGTATATCTTTGATCCCCAAACAAGAGACTATGTGTTTGTAAGGACAATTTACATCTAAGAGTGTACGACTTGCTAGGCTTCACCATACAGACTAAAATACTACCTTGTTTCCTGTTGCTTGTCCCTCAAAAAGTTGGGTCAGTATGTACTCATTTTTTTTTAACTTTCTAAAATTTATATTTCATGAAATAGAGCAGGGTTGCAAACTTAGTGTATATTGAAAATAGCTTTATATAGTATGAGTTTTTAAAGTAAAAGAAAGAAAGTACTGTTGAAAAGCAGGAAACACTCGAAGTTGTGTATTCTACATTTCTCAAAATTCCATTTGATGTTAGAACTGAAAACTGAACGTAATTCAATCTATAATCCTGTCATCCTGCTGATCATGAGAACACTGCCAAACTGTTCTGTTTAGGAGATTTTCTAAAATCTATTTGAAATTAGCTTTTACTCTTTAACATGCTTGAACTGTACAGGACCAAATTAATAATCTAAAAGAATTATTTTCATTATCCTTATAAGTTGAAATTCTCTGAAAATTTTTGGAATGTTTCAAACTCTAAAATGCACAAAACTAAACCTGGTCTGATTTTTAAAGCTTTGTTTAACTGTTTCAGCTGGTATGATGACCTCTGGCCAGCAAACCAAGGTCAAAGAGGTAAACAGCTGACTGTTCACTATAGCAAGGTATGAAATTGGACCTGACCATAAACAGGCCAGGTACAGAGTGTTAGCTTGCAAAGAAATGTCTTTTTTTTAATCATACAAGCAATAAGTTGGATGTTTTTTTAGATTGAGTTAATTGTTTGTGATAATTGAGTTAATTGTTTCTTCAATATTTGAGTTAATGGTTTCTGTGAAAATTAATTACTTGGTTCTCAGGCCATTTTTTTTCAGGGCAGGGCGGTATTTTATTTTTTCATTTTACATGGCAAAAACGAGATGAGGGCGATTTTTTTTTTATTGAGTAGTTTGTAAAACGTTCATTGTGGGAATTACCTTGTCTTTTTATAGTTGTGTAGAGACCTGTCATAGGTCAAGCCTCCGAAAATCCCCCACGATGTTCCAGACGAGAATCACGAACCCCCCATAGTTAATTGTTTCTGTGACAAATGAGTTAAATTGTTTCTGTGATTATTGAGTTAATGGTTTCTGTGACAAATGAGTTAATTGTTTCTGTGATTATTGAGTTAATGGTTTCTGTGATAAATGAGTTAATTGCTTTTGTGATAAATGAGTTAATTGCTTTTGTGATAAATGAGTTAATGGTTTCTTGAGACAAATGAGTTAATTGTTTCTGTGATTATTGAGTTAATGTTTTGTGTGATAATTGAGTTAATGTTTTGTGTGATAATCAAGTTAATTTTTTGTGATAATTGAGTTTTTGTTTCTGTGATATAGTGGCTGGGTGAACAAATCATTCCTACTACAAACAGCAAAAACAGCTGTCACAATGTCATACCTCTGCAGTGTTGTGTCTGAGCCAGTAGTACGCCTCTCTAAAGTCATCGAATATGATTCGTCCTCCATCACCAGCACGAGCAGACAGAACGATGGAAGGACTTGAGTAGGCTTCGGACGTCACCCAAGTACAGTGGAATGTGTAGGTGATGAGAAAGGCTGTCATCATGAACACCACACCTGTGGCTACCTATAATAGTGAAAATTCGAAAACAGCCCTGTAGCAGCAATGAATCAAGAGTTATTACATTACTAGAGGATTTATTAGAAAATCGTTTCTTTTTTTTAAGAAATTTATTCAATGATCCCTGTTTTAATGGAATGCAAAGTAAAGTACACAATGTGACATATTTCTTGACTGCAACAAAGTAAGATAATAAAATACAACATAGGACATTGTATTTCACTGCAAAAGTCTGTACTTATCAAATTAATTCCTATTTATCTAACAGTAAAATACTATGGATATTCCCCAGAGTGACCCTTAAAAGATCAGTAATGCTAAAAGTCTGCTCAGACAGAATTCAAAATATATTGAAATCCCATCTCTAACATTTAGCCCTAAACTTGATATTCTGCTTGAAGAAATCATTGATGTCTTTTTACTGAATAGCAAATTTTAATTGTTGTTATGGGGTGCATAATTCCACTAGCACTAATCTTCATATGATTATATTACAAGTTAGGGTTAGTTAACTCATTCACCCCTGAAATATCAAAATGAACTATTCTAACCTTTGAATCAGAAGAGGTCAAATGTGTCTTCAGAGTGCACATAAATATTGTATGAATAATAAGACTCTGAAACATATTAAAGGTTATGAACTGTACCAGCCGGTATGATGACCTCTGGCTAGTAAGCCAAGATCAAAGAGGTGACCAACTGACCACTCACTATAGCAAGGAATGAAATTGGACATGGCTACAATCAAGCCAGGTACAGAGTGTTATCTTGCTAATCTATCGTCTCTTTTATCATCTAGATTATTAAGTACAGATAATTGAAATCATTGCTGTTCCACATTTTCAGGATTATAAAAGTATCCTCATCTCAAAATCAGAGAAAGTTCATTTTATAAAGATACAGCCAAATACCAGTTACCAGTCATTAATTTCAATCAATAACGAGATGTACACATGTTCTGATGATACACTGGTACAAATATTACCTCATTTTTGAATGGGTAGTTGGTATCCTCTCCTTTCTTGGCCTTCTTGGTTTTCTTTGTGATGTCAAGATTCCTCATGTAATTAGTGAGAGTGGCCGAGACACCGATGCCCGAGAGAATACACATGACAGGAGCCAGCACCAACATCAGACGCACCATCACCCCCGCGAAGTAGATACTGGTAGCTCCGTACATGATGATGAAGATGTTGGCATCCGTGAGGTGGGAGAAACAGAAGTAGAGACCCACTGTAAAATAATTACATTGTTTAAACAATACAATCAAACTAGTCTCGGCCAATATCTGTGACTTCTGTTGTCTTGGTTTGTTGATCTTTTAAAAATAAGTTAGGAACTTGAAATTTGAAATGAAATTTTCAGGAAAGAGAAATTGAATTTTGAAAATTTTATGAATATAAAGGAAATCCAAATTAAATATCACAGCACTTATCATGAAGGCTGTTACAGCTATGAAAGGGATTCTTAGCCTTTTGCTTTCACCTCTAATTTATCTAATCAAGGCAAAAAAAAGCTCACTTAAATGCTAGACAAGAAATAGGAGCCATTTAATGAAAATCATCTGCCAAACTTTTCTTATTATGTTGACCCCCCCCCACCCCCCTAATTTAGTTTTCTTCTAAATTGGACTGTTTCAAAATTTTGCTATCATTTTTTTCCATTACAAAACTGATTTCAAAGTTGACAGCCAACTGATTGAATCCGTTATATTGAACTTTGACCTTTGCTGACCTGGAAACATAAAGACAAGGAGCTGAAGGTCGAAGTAGAAGGAGCTCCATGTGGTGGGCTGATGCTCAGATACAGATGCGATGATGGGGATGTTGTTCTTGGCATAAGAGGGGTCCAGCAGAGAGTAGAAACGTCCAGTCCAGGGCGAGATTTCTTACCAAGGTCAAGGTTAATAGTGAATCACACTTAGTTATGATATGTACTGCTACACCCAAAACATGACTAGCACCTCAGTGACCAATACGTTTTGAGGAAATTTATGTATTTTAAGATCTACAGGAAAAAGTAATTTTCCCGATGAACCTACAGTAATAATCATCTTTCACATGCACTCCTACAGCTTAATTTTCCACTGCTTTTGGACACAATACTACCTTTTAAGATGCACAGATGTTTATGTTGCACATCATACTCACTACACACTGGAGATCTTAACACTTTTCTGGATTTTAATGCAATTTTATCAGATATACATGGATTCAGTCTTTCTTAACTGTGCTTGATTGCAATTTTACAAATTAGTGATTTACAAAGAAAATGTGTAGTTAGAGGAAAACACCTACAGAAAATCCATAGAATTTCAAGCTCAGAGCAAATTTTTTAAAGACAAGGAAATGCTCTTTTGGGAGGAAATTTTGCCCATATAGTAAAGCACGTGGCCTCGATTGGTCTCATAGAACAGGTATTCAGCAAACTACTACATAAAATGATAAAACGACAGGAAAAATAAAAACTTCTACAAATACTGCAGTGTTAAATGTTGGCTCTTCCCTTAATTCTACCTACTTTTGTTATTAAACGCTTTCTTTAAATTCCTGCTGAATACCTAGCTCAATAGGTAGAGTGTCCGTCTAAAGTTCGGAGGGTCCCGGGTTTGAACCCCAGTCTGGCCGTGCATTTCTCTTACTCCTGTTACAATACATTAACAGGAAATAAGTTAATGATCCCTTCTACCTGGGTATTCCTAACAGGAAAACTAGTATGTGATTTATGTTTCCAAGGATACTGCCTGTGGCTGTGGCAATGGCGGCGGCAGTAGTTCCAAGAATTCCAACCAAAAGGATGATACTCCTGAACAGGGTGTTGAACTGCTCAGTGGTCAGTTTGGACCTGATGTAGTCGACAAAGACATGGATCTGACAGAGACCAAATACTCCCAAGGCCTGCAACAGTGACATGTTGTGTTTGGTTTTTATTTCAGCAATACTGAATATCAACACAATGGAACTACAGTGAAAGAATTAATTTATCACATGACATGTACACCAGAATTAATTTGTAACTTACAATAATCCAGTGTTTTCTCAGGTTTGAAAAAACATTGGGGGCATTGTAGTGTGATAGGCAGAATATAGAGATGTATGGGGGGGGGGGGGGGGGGGGGGGNCACAATCCCCCCTTCTGGAGAAAATACTGCATTATCTGCGAAAAATTAATCTACATGAATCACCTGCTTAAGTTCTAATGCAAAGTAGGAAATTAAAAATTCCTTTCATTTTTGATAAATAAAACTTGCTTGGAGACAGTACACAGAACAATGTAATGACAAATAATTACCTAACAATGCAAAATATTCAGTTTAGATAACTTTGTTATTCAAGTGATAACACAAATTATACCAAATTTATCCCGATTCCACATGATACTTATAAAACGGGTGTTGTATCAATTTTTGTATTGTCAGAGGAAACTTACGGCCATGTGTTCACTGGACTGAACAGGCTGAAATCCCACAAATGAGATCTGCATGGACAGGATTGTACCGAGGCAGTATACCTAGAAAATAACAACAACATATGTGAGACAACAGCGGTTAAAGTGTTAAGGTGCAGAGGTCATACATGACATAATGTCAGAGTATTTCTATTTCAATTTTGAGGGTCTATCCCAATACTGCACATCGTTTTGAAGGGATATTTCAATACTGAAACTAATTTGCGATTATCATAGACTGATCATTATTTCTTACAGCCTAATAACATTTACTGCTGCCAGGAGTCCTGGAGCAACTAAAGTAGCTTCTTTCATGGTGATTTAAAAAATCAAAAATCAAATTAACTTACATGCTTGAAATGGATTCGAAAAAACAATAACAGCAGTACCTGTACTATACAAGGTCATTTCAATATCTAGCAAATTAACATGCAAACATCTGCCTTGCAATTTTATAGGTGAGTCATCTGAAGTTAATTAGTTTACACACACACTATGTTGGGTGTGTATACTTACCGAGGAGTAGGCTACATAGATACGGTGTGAGAATCGGCCGGTCATCATGAGTGCCAGCACATGGAGGGGGATCAAGTTGATGAGGAACACGTAGCCTCCCCATGACGACACCTGTTTAACAGAAGTTTTATAGCAAACATTAGACAGATGTCACATGTCGTGCAGAAATAGTTAGACATTAATAGAATACAACTTCCACTCCAAGCTTATTTTTGTTCCAGTTCATGCGTCCTTCTAATTCCATGGGCTACGCTCTTTCACATCCTCTGCAGCCCTGGAGTATGTCATGATGAAATTCTGAGGACTAGATTGTACAGAACTGGTAAGAGGGTGTAACCAGTCGCTAAACAGCGTGTGTCACCTGTGACAGGGCCTTTAAGCAATACCTTTCACATCCTCTGCAGCCCTAGAGTAAGTCATGATGAAACTCCGAGGACTAGATTGTACAGAACTGGTAAGAGGGTGTAACCAGTAACTAAACAGTGTGTGTCACCTGTGACAGGGCCTTTAAGCAATACCTTGCAGACAATACAAATAGATAGGAGTTGGTGTTCCCACTGAATTTTAGATCTGGGGTATATTCGATACTTTTTCAAGATTATGTACCTACATGTAATTACATAGAGCAACTGTTGAAAACTGGGGGTAGAACTGTCTGTTTTGGGGGTTTCTTGGAACACAGGGAGTGACGTTTTGGATGAAGCACAGCCAAGTAACAGTAACATCAACAGGTTTTGAATCGAGTGTAGCTCATGAGTATTTAACCTTCAAAGAAGTTTATCTGGCTAGTGATTGGTCAGGATATTATATCTGAAAACAATCAAACAGCTTACCACAAGCCTTTAATTTTGTCATGACATATAGCATGAATACAGATGAGATACATGTATCGACAGCACATCTCTTGGATTTCGAGGATGAACTTCGTGATGATTTACATTTTGATTTTGGTATCTCCAAAATTCCTGTTTCCTGTTGCTGTATTTATGTTTAAACTTTAGGTTCTTATTCGGCTCCTACCTGTTGATGCTGTGGTCTATTAAGTTAAAGTATACTGTCATTACAATATCTAAATCCCAATCTGGGAGACAATATCGCAAGATTTTTTTTAAAAATAAGTCTACTAGTAAATTACTTTTCATCTCATGAAAGTCACCATTTTACTGCAGCTTTAATGCAAGCTAAGATGTGACACAAAAACAGCATGGCTAGCTTGCAGCAAAGAAGATCAAGTATTTTTTTCATAGCTGTACCAGCTGGTATGATGATCTCTGGTCAGTAAACCAAGATCAAAGAGGTGACCAACTGCCCGCTCACTATAGCAAGGCATGAAATTGGACATGGCTACAATCAAGCCAGGTACAGAGTGTTAGCTTGCAAGAAAGAAAATATCTATCCTGTCAAAAAATAAAAAATAATTTCCAAAATCAGTGAGAGTTAAAGCTCAATTTCATTTTATTTCCCCCAAAATCATGCTTTTTGTGGGTGATATTTTCCCCAAATCAACAGGCACAGGCCCCTGTGGAAAGAGGAAGAAAAATCACTAGAACTGAAATATATGTTATTACACGACGAAATTTAAGTTGAGGAATTTCATTGCACTTTCACATACATTTTTTTACCAAGTCAAAATAAATTTGACTTAACTGCCTTTTAAACCCTCATATTACTGAGGACAAATTTATCATTAATACAAACATTAGGAAATAATATACTTAACATAGTAATTAAATGTGAAGGAGTAACAAACACGGGGCAAATTTCCCCGAGGGGAGTCTAAATAGTGGTCCATTAACACAGCTTGTCAATTAATACAGACAAATAAGTTACTTCAATGGGGAAAATTGAAAGGGGTCTCTATAGGCGGTCTTTTAAGAAGGGGGATCATATGATGTAATTAATAGGTGGTCTCTTAACCCTTTCACCCCTATGTAACTTTAGTAGACTCTACCATGCATTGATATGGAGGGGTCCATTATAGTCTACAGTGGTGAAAGGGTTAAGAAAGGGGATCATATTATAGGTGGACTGTATATATAAATTCACTATGACATCAAACTGATGGTCAATCTGAGAACCCTGTATACCTACCATGTAAAAGTAAGCAAGGGCACACATGCATCCCCAGAAGATGGAGCCAGTCTTGACTGCCTTGATCCATAGGGTATAAGTCAACAGCATACAGAAGATGGCGATACCCTCGTTATCGTATGAACCGGCCACCGAACGAGAGATGTAACCAGGGACAATGGAAATCATAGCTGCTGCTACTAAACCTGCATTGGCATCCTGCAAAATAGGATTTACAAAATAAAATATAGTCTGTGGATCTCTCTAGATCTCGAAAGTCATTACCATTCTATAGGGGGAAATAAGCTGACAGTCCTCGCTACTTACACACAAAGGTCGTATAAATGCAGTTCTGTTTCCAGCAGGATATGTTTTTAGGCCTAAATATTTGTTTGCCACATTTCATAAAAAATATTTGTACAGGTAGGTAGGTATTTTTTTCATTCTTTTTTTTTTCTATCTAATTTTTATGTGAAGAAATAAAATAAGAATTGCCACTAATCAATTACTTCAGATTTCTACCAATCCAGGTTTTTTAAAAACTAAAGGCAAACTCAAAAAGTTGTTGATATTGCTGTCCTGTGTCACTTGCCTTGAGCTCCTTGGTGAAGTGGTAGGTGACGAGTGTGGTGAGACTGGAGAACAGAGGAGCCAGGAACACACACACATTCCTGATATCAATAGTGATGTGGAAAAAGTTCATCACATGATACAACGCTGCCGAGGTCACCATCAAACCTGTTATACATCAGAAAATGAAATCATTAGCTTTTCAGTTCCCTCTGCAATGCATTGCTGTGATAAACAGTCAACCTATCTTAATTAATACAATCTGCAAGTCCAACCTTATAGATGTAATTTGACAAGCCTGTAATTATAGAATTGTTTCCCGAGATATCTTATAGTAATTGCACAACATTCATTGGGAAAAAGTAACTGCCATACTGTAAATTTGTACCACCTCCTAATTGGTAGCATGCCAAACTAGTTGAACTCTGACAGTAAATCTGATATGACACAGATTATTTACTTCTGAATACCCACATTTTAATTTTACAAACTGAATTTCATGTTTAAACGTTTAAACTCAGGATTTTCCAAAGGTACATTTGTATTCCTTTGAATATAAACTGGATTTGTTTGCCCCTTTAATTTACTTCAATTGATAGAAAACAAGTTCTATGGCTATATGCATACACTACTGCAAACATTTGTTCTGGCCTAATCAGATGACTGTTACCTGGATAGATGGTTCCACCAATGATACGGCCCAGGGGGTACCATGCTCGGTCATCAAACCAGTTATGGAACTCGTAGAAACCTTCCTCAGTCAGGTAACGAGTTGTCCGGTAATTAAAGTAGGGATCAAACTCGTGGATAACGCTCTCGAACCTCAGCACTGAAAACAGTCTTGTAGAAAATGCTGAAAAATACAAACATGAAATTATTACAACTACTTTTCTTAAAATAAGGCAACAAATCTCTTCAGATTGTTATATCAGTGTTCCATAATTATGATGACAAACTTGAGCCTAAATTGACCGACCGAAATCTGTCAAATTCAAAATATTTTATTGAAATTTTTATGATGAATTTACTCCAGAAACTGAAAGTACTGGTTTCCTGCAGGTACTACAACTGAGACTAAAACATTATTAAGTATGAAATAAACATGCGATAATGTCACTAATGTGTATTCTTTTTCAAAATCATTTTAACTGTCCCAGATCTGCAAAAATGAAACATTTCACCTTAATTATCAACCCATCCTAAAACTAAAAACTCTGGGTCAAAAATGACAAACAAGATATTTTTAGGCATCATTATATTAGCTTATTAAACAAAATTTTCATTTCTTTCAATCAGATTGATTTTGCAGCAGATATGACTTGTAGCAACATATCTTATCATCTTGTGTTTGAGCACTTCAATGTATTATATACTTTTACAGGGTTCCTGGTTTCACCTCTGTTTCTATGGTAGGATCCATGAAGCATTTATTATATACAGTACATGTTCTTAGCTTTAATATGTTTTTTCCTAACAGGAAAAATCAAATTAAATATAAAGCTAAACTTTATGTTTCCCACTGTATATACTTCCAGTCTAGGATAAAACTGGAAGGAAGTTGAATGGGAGATTACATTACAAAAAACAAAATCACAAGTTCACGACCCAGGGCTCTGTCTTGCTGTTTTAGGTGGGGCTGCATTGAAATGCATTATTATCATTAGATGATTAGAAGCTGGTTAAGTAAGTTGCCGACAAAAAATGCCAGCTCTTTCCAACACAAGCTCTGGTTTTAGGAATACTGTTTTTTTAATGGTTAGAACTTTCAATATCATGATGATTTTAATAATATCGCCAAAATAATACTAATGCGTTTGTAAGTTGGACAGTAGGATGCTTACGATAAGATACGTATCACGATACGGTTATCTGCTGAAAAGATCATCTTCGTTATCATGAGTGTACCAAGTTTTGTCATAGACTTGAACAGTATAAAATATATTTTTGAATGATATTTAGTACTTTTGGGTATGACTGCACAGTGGACCACATCTTTACTGAAGGATTCCAAAACAATAAGTACACTTTTCCCCCCGAGTTGGATACAAAATTGAATAATAATTTCATCAGTGTTAGTGTATTATGATACAGGCAATTTTCTTTTAAACAAAACAGTTTAATACGATACACAAGAAATTATCACTATATGATATTGTTTCAGCCCTAATTTAAGGGAAAGACTATCTAAATTTAGTGGAATTATTGAAAAACTGACATATCACCGAAACGAAAAGTTACATAGTGCAAATAAAGATATTGTAATTTTCATTCATAAATTTATTTCATATATATATATTTCCAGTAAATTGTGGGTTAAGTAAGACTATATAACCCTCAATTTCAATATCAAGGTACATTGTCTTGCCTAGAAGTGAAATCTCTCCAAAGTCTTGATTCCACAAATTTATGAATCAATGCAAGATGTTTAACTTACACAAGATTGCAGCAATAGCGAGGATAGACATCTTAAGTAGGGTGTCCTGCTTGTCTGGCGACATCTTGATAATCCAAGAGGCGGGACTGCTGGTTGAGGTCTTCATGTTGAGTGGTCACCGTTAACGTTGAAATCAACTGAATGAAAAGCATGCATCACGTTAAACACGTATATCATACTATATGTATATTCAAAAGTGTTTATTACATGTAATGAAGGATCCCTGTCCAGCTGTACTGGTTTTTTTCATATACTCAGTAATTATAACCTGTCACCTAATTTTATTTTGCATGTAACTGTAACACAAATGGACAAGGACACTTCTGTTGCTCATTCGGTTATAGCGCAATAGTACAACTATGAACAGTTCAGGGTTTGAATCCTGATCTAGTACTACAGAATATGTTTTGTCTCAGTAATCTGCATGTGCGCGAGTGAAAAGTGCAAGGGTGGGGTTGGGGGAGGGGGTGAGAAATGAGGAAAAAATACCTTTTGATTGCTGCAGTCTTGCGGCAGGGGATCGGATAGCCCAAGTTTCCTCTGGCCCTGACACCAGAGTGCACTGCTATATGAAAACGTGGAATTCTCTGACACCGTTTGGTGTTGTTGAGTTTTGAGGTGCTGACTACAAAAATTGACTGACCCAACACATACCTCACATATATCGCCAAATCTGCTCTTATTATCACCAACAGCTGCTAACTTCTGTCAGTAGAGTCCTCGGCTTTGTCAAAATTTTCCACCTGAGCAAATGCCATTTCTGTAGGTCAGGGGAGTGACTAATCAACAAGCCATACTGATCTGAACGGAGAAAGGAATATATCATTCTTGTTTAGAAGATTTCCGGACCGCCTCTTCTTGTTGATTAGTCACTCCCCTGACCTACAAAAATGGTGTTCGCTCAGGTGGGATATTTTGGACGATTGAAAACCGAGGACTCGGCTGATGGTATTTAGCAGCTGTTAGTGATAATAAGAGCTGATTAGGATAAATAAATAATCCATTTATCGATATATGTTGTGTCATAGTCAATTTTTGTTGTCAGCACCTCGAAACTCTCCAACATGTTTTCATAGCAGTGCGCTCTGGCCCCACACCAGACAATCTATGTGTCAAAATGTCTAAGTCTGATGACAGGGCCTGAGGAAACTCGGGCTAGGGATTGGAAAGGGGAGGAAGGGGGGTACTGGAAGGGTGTCTGGGTCTGTCACTGCTGCATCAAATTCCACCAAGTCCCTTACCAATTCAGATGAAAAAAAACTACAGAAATACTGCTGTCCACCAGAAGCACTCAATGCTTGTTTTAGGGCGATCAGGTGAGGAAAATATGTTAGCCTAACAAACAAAAATAATTTTCCTTACATGATATTCCCTTGTCTGTACATACATATATATGTATTTCAAGCTTATTTTATCATATAAGTCTATACAAGCCCCTGTGTATGATCTCCCTCAAACCAGCAAAGAGTGCCTGTGAGTCCACCTTACATCGACTCACCTAAGGAAATCAGTTCAATTCGGATGCCGTATTAAACACATATTATTTTCAAAATAAGATTGAACACTTTTACTGGTCCAGTCTCGGCAACTGTTATTATCTAGGCTAGATCTAGCCTATTTGCTTGAAAGAGAAGGTTGCCACATCAGCACGTGTGCATAGGGTCCCAAACCGGTTTGTAAAAATGGTTGGAAAGTCGTTTTTGTCAGTGTGTTTGCAAATACACGTTTACAGATATCAATAGTAAAATCAATGACAAGAAAATAATCCTACAACAGCAATTAATCGCATCAACATTGCACTAATTAAATTAAATGCATTTCTATGAGTCCTTACCCGGTGTTTTGACCAAATGTAGGCCGACTGCAAAAAGAAACGTGAATGCTGATTGGTCGAAAAGTATGGAGTGAAGTAGGGTGAAATATTTTACTGTAACGGAAATTGTAAAACATACACCAATAAGCTAAATATTGTTAATTCTATAATATTTACACCGCCATTGAAGAAAACTTATAAACAATAAATTTTATGAATAATTTGTCGTGGCAGGTTCTCGTTTCCGACGGATGATGTAACAAACGTGTTGATTGGCTCATAAATTCTTTCGAGGTTAAGTTGAAAGGTCAAATATTGACCCCCTATTGACAGAAGTAGAATGGTCGTGTGTAATCAGTTGTTATGAAGATTCGATAGTGATACAGGTACGTTACAGATTCTATAACATTTTTCCGATATCAATTTGCCTTTTTACTGGTCATAAGTCTGTTTTGTTTAGTTGCATTACTGCCTTCCGTACTCCCGTAATGCTTATTTCGGGCTAACTCAGTAACTGCTTAGAAGATGATGCTTCAACTTCAAGCAAAAGTCTGATACTTGTAACACTCAATGATTCTAAAGCCATGCTTTTCACAATATATATACTAGTATATATACAAAACGGTGTTTGTATGTTCGTTCAACCTTGTTGATAAAGTATACATTTATTATCACATATCAAATGCCAGGTTTTGTAGACATATGACTAAATAAAATTGGGGAAAATGTAGAGATGCAAATGGAAATACAAGTGGAGTTTTCAAATATATATATATGCACATGTTTTAAATGCAATGGAAGAGATATTGATGAAACTCAAGCACAATGTGTATATTCAAACATTTTCTTTGTCTCTGATGTGTAGGATTCGTTATCATAAAGTGTTAGATTTACTATCAAAGTTAGCAGTGTGCACGCGCCAGCTGATCTTTTAGAGTTACACCAAGTCTTGCAGATTAAGTGAAAGGATGCTAAGAAAATTCTGTAAAAGTCAATTAATAATGAGCTCTCGAACTGCTTTCAAATCTCAGCCCTCGATCTTTCTAAATGCCCCGGCCTGTCCTCCAATTCTTGCATATTTGCAATTAACTTAGACATAATTATTTTCCTTATATGCACTGTGCAAACAAAACAGTCCTAATGGTAGATCATGCAGTCACAAGAAATATCAAGGTCATATGTTCATCTTAGATGTTCCGTTTCAATATCACCAAGTAGCACAGCAAGAACAGACACATTACATGGTAACCTTATTCCCCAAATGAATTCCATATGAAATGATCGGGCAAGATATCATTCAAAGATTGAATCTTTGGGAAAGAAGTTGTAAAATTCAGTTAAATTTCCTATAGGAAGGAAATTTTGGAGAACCCTCAGAGTGAAAGTCCAAAGGTCTGAGCAGGTACCATCGAATTCAAGAATGAATTGGCATCCATTGCAATTGCAAGGAAATCAAATGCATTAGTGATGTATCATAAATCAGTAGGAATGTTGTGATAGAACAGTGACAGGGTGTCCAGAACCAGACTGGAACAGGTAGTGAAAGCATTGGTTGAGGCATGATGGGAAACCAGCAGTTGTCATTAATCTCAACAATCGGGTGATCAAAGGACATGTTGCCATCAAACTGGCATTGGGAGGCAAAATGATCACTGGAATATTGGGGATCCGGCAGCTCATGGAGCTACGTCATGAGTATGTCTGGCAGTATATGTCAACAGGTATTAGCAGCAACTTGGAGATCAATATTATGACATTATGGTCTGGCATGCATTTGGTTTAAATAAATCTTTATGAACACTCATGATCAGAGAGAAACAAATATCTTCCATGAACTGGACATGACTGGACAGTTGTGAAGCAGATGTGAAGATCTACAGCTATAATTTGCCTAAATGATGGTGACCGTTTACACTTTCACACTTAGTTTGTATGAAATTGGTGTTCTGTATGGCCTAGTCCGAATTATTCTGACGTTTTATCGACTTTTTTCATATCGGTCTGTCGTCGATTCGGTTAATCGATGACAGACCGATATGAAAAAAGTCGATAAAATGTCAGAATAATTCGGACTATGCATGGCCATGGCAGCACCGGTACCAATAGAACCCTTTTGGCAGTTTAGGATGTAAGAATCCTTGTCACAATTATGCTCTGCCGTTTTTCCTACCCCTCGTTATTTACAGCAACCTCCCCTTAACTTTCATCTGGATGAAACATTTACTGTAATACTCTTGGACTAGAAGTATACACTTCCGTTGGTCAGGTAGCCCAAATGGTTACACAGTAATATAGTATAACAATCTGAAGTCCAGGGTTTGAATTCCCATTTAGCCCCGCTAAACACTCAGAACATTCTTGTTGAAGACATTTATCAAAGCTTTATATATAGTCATGCTTGAAAAAGTGTCCAATACTTGGTTACAGTTTTGACAGTGGTACAGGGATCCCTAAAAACTCTGCCATCATCAGTTGTTTTTGGTCACTAATTTGTGGGTTACTGGTAACATTTCTTTTTGTTTTCATCTCGGCCAGAACAGGTTATTTCTGGGATAACCAATTACCATATATCTATTTCCATACATGTACAGTGGATACAAGTATGATTAACTGGAACTGTATGATCACACATGTCACATTAATAAAATAGTCTGTTTGTCAAAAAAATGTACCGTTAATATTTCAGTCATTTTAGTTAGACTTTGGATTATGTATTGAACTTTAGGCAATTTTTAGCGGAATAAGCTTGGCAACTCTTCATTTTTGGTCAGGGGGGCTTTTTTGTTTAGGCGGACCAACCAGTTTCCTATATTTTAAATGTAATATTTCAGGGTCAAACCTGATACACTTAAAGTGTTTTTTTTCTGCCTTGAAAATCTTTGCCAAGGCTGGCTAGAAAACTTTAAACCACTAGATGTATGACACGTGTGCCTCTAAGTTTCATAAGTAATTAAACACTGGACAAAGTGGTCTATGCTTTTGGAATGTGATAAACGAAAGTGGCCTTAATATTGGTGTTGAGCAATGGCCCATGCAAAGAAGCATATGGCCTGGCTAATGGGTTTGAATTCTGTCCCCTGACCAAACTAATTCAATAAAATTGTTTCTTTCTGCCCTCTACTTGACTTTATTTTACGATAATTACAATAATGATGAAACACGTTATGCCAACTTAAACTTAAATCACTCTATGCTGACCCTGATACTAGCACAGGAGGTGAAAATGTGGGAGGAAACCAGAGTACCCGTAATAAACTCACATGGTCGAGCAGATGACCCTGTACCTTTTTACGTCCTGTTGGGAAATCAAACCCAAGCTGTCTTGGTGAATGTCCTTAAATGACCTTAGCTGTTGTCGTACTACTGTGTCCAGCTTATCCCAGTGAGACAACATTTTAACTTACCATTGATCTTTTGGCACTGTCATTCATGAACTTCATCTTCAGATATGTGTATGACTATATGTAGCTGTTGAGAAGATGTAAGGCCAACCATACCAAAAAATAAAAGTGATTTATTTTACCTGATATTGTAATTGATTTACGTAACATTTATACTTATGGCACACTGATAACAGTCAATACATGCTAGAATATTCGTCTGATATGCTAAATTTTACTTTTAGATAAAGGGGCATCATAATTCATTTTTTTGCCCGAAAGGAAATAGCGTTTTGAGAATTTTTCAGTTAGCCTTTTTACCCCTGTTATGTTTCTGGGTCTAATATACATGATACATAGTACATTGTATCAATATTAATGAGTTTCAGTGGCTGACTACACTGTTAGGCGATTATGATAATCACAGCTAATTGTGCATAATTGAGGCTACACTTGTTACCAACGACTCGATCTGTTATTGATGAATTTTTGTGGCTCTGACTATGTATAATACTGGTAACAGCTGGTAGATATCGGGGAAACATAACTTGTTGTACTGTGTTCTAGGTTTTACAATGTCATCATATTGGTAATAATAGATTTTTAAAGCATTTAATTATTGTTATTTTAAAAGTCCTAGGGTGTTGAACCAAAGCTTTTGTATGTGTAATATATATTGATACATACTGGATCGGGTTCTTAACCCTCATAAACGTATAGCAGGGAAACAGTGGAGTTGGTATGAGGAAACCTGAAAGACATGTGATGTACAGTGTACCAGAATTTTTGTAGACCCAGTCATGATCATGAGTGCATGGTTGCATATATTGTCTGAGTCTCCTCTGATGTTTTCCAAACAGTTAAGTTGCAGAAATGTTTCTTTTTCAAAGAAAAGACTTTCAAGCGTTATACAAATCACATTAAAGTGACCTACCTGGTTGGTGCTATTAGTCCAACTTGACATTTTCCCCATATTTTTCTTCTTTTTTCTTTTCTTTTAATATTTTAGAGTGCGCACAATGCACAAATTTGTTTACAGTATTTACTCTGTATATAATTATAACACTTTCATTCATAGGGGTGTAGGATGTAAAGGTTATTGCATGGTTTTCGAGTAACAAGGGATTTATTACACCCGAGCGAAGCAAGGGTGTAATAAGTCCCGAGTGACGAGAAATCATGCAATAACTGGCTTACTGCATGCTTCCCAACTCGAAAAAAACAGAAAAGTTGAGTAAAAAATGTTCACCTGGACAATCTTTTTACCTACCCTACACTGCAGATACTTTACATGTACCTGTGTGAGCGAGTACTTATCATAACCAGGTAAGATTCTCAATAGCCCAGTCTTGGTGTATCCTTCATAATGGATACAAGTGTTTTTGGATTACTATCCAGGTCCATTGTCAGGGAAGGTAAGGAGTGTCTGTTCAACAATTAGAACAAAATATGGGAAGCAATATTGAATTTCTGACTACATTTTCAGTTTAATTTTCAAGATATGGCAAAGGTACAGGATATTGAAACCATTTTCATACATACAATGTAAGGGTTTAACAATCCCTAAGGAATTCCAGTTCTTTCAATGAATGGTATATTTGAATGTGCAATTTTGTATAAAGGAACAGCTCCTAAAGATTATAAACTTAATAAACTTTTCCAGGAAATGCTTATCCTGTCACGTGATAAGGAAACCTTTTTGTGTTTTTCAATCATGAAATTAACATTTTTAACTTCATTTTCCCCCCTTATTTTAAATTGTGTCAACTAAGTTTATCCTTTCCACTTTATTGACTTCATCGTTATACTCACTGATTGATTATCTCCCCTTTCTTACAGCATTTGTGACCACAGTCCACTGGGCACACCCCCTTTCATGGTCATGTAATCATGATTGGCCATGAAAGGGGATTATGTGTGCGGTGGACTGTGGTAGCAAGTGATTTATTGCCCACACTTTTCCATTGTGAGAGGTGGGAGGTATGCAGTAAGAAGATATTCCACTCAAGGGAACTTTTAATTGGGTAAATTATCTGAGGAGTACCTCTATTGCTATTGCCAGGATTAACCTCTGAGGAACAAGGAATCAAAGGGTCTTTTGACTGTCTACCATTTAGAAAATGTCAACATTTTTCTCCAAGCTTTTCGGAAAACAAACTGGTCTGTAAGGTCAAACAAAATAACCCCATTGGTGACAATTACCAAACCTCCTACAGAATGATTAATCCCATCAGACATCTTTCTAAAAAATGTGGCGATGTATGAAGACCCTTAAACTTGAAATTGTTCAGTTTTCAATTTTATTACGTTGATTACTGTTACTGTAATTGTGACGTCATATTATTGTGAGGTCAGATATACATAAAGATTTTCTTCCCCTAGACTAACAGTTCTGTTGTACATGCACAAGAATGCAAGAAAATTTTATCACTGACATAAGTTTGCAAGGGCTTCAGATTTATTGATTAACAGTGGTACATTCAAGTCCTCTGCAACAGATTGTAAAGTCTAGTATGTTTCCTGTATCAGCATTGCTGTGAATGTTATCTAGAATCTGATGCAAACAGTACTAGTGAAAATAATGAATACAGTTTTATGTGTTTAGCAACATTCTCATTGAAATTTTCTCAAGAGACTTTTTAGCCCACAATCATCTGAAGGTGGGCTATTTATTTTTGTTATTGCTTTTTCTGAGAAAGTACAGGAGGGATTTTTCTCAAATTCTGTATGAACCAGGTTACGTTCCTCTTGGTCTTTAGTTATATGCATGTTTACTTTTGAGACTGATCAGATAAACTAAATGGCCGACAGGTGGTCATCTTGGATTAAGATAGTGAATGTTTGTGATCACTATTTCTCAGGAAGTTTTTAAGGTATCAGAATCTTCCTCAAATTTGATATGCAGGTTCCCCTTGGTCTGTAGTTGTGCATGTTTACTTTGGAGAGTGATCATAAAAACAAGATGGCCACAGGAAGTACTTATATGAGATCTTTCTGATATCGTAATGATCTATTTCTCTTACATTTGAAGAACTGTACTAGTAAATATGTGAAATGGTGCATTTACTGTTTACATGACTTGATCAAACAGTTAAGAGAAAAATAGAGAAAAGATCAAAGTGACAGAACTAATGAAGATGTTACGATAATGGGTGCCAAGATCCCTCTGGGATCTCTTGTTTCACATTTTCTTTAATCTATACAAAGTTAATATTTGATTTGCTCTTTAAACAGAGCTGCCTGGTGAGTGAACTCTTACAACTTAATTAATATTTCAATTTTTAGGACTGGATTCACCTGTACAAGTTAATTAAATTACAATTTAAATTCTGGAAACCGTGACCCAGTGTCATGGAAGGCTTTAATTTAGTGATCATGATCAGGTGGTCAGATACCTTGACCACTTACAATTGGCCACCATGGCTCAAATCTGTCATAAATGCTGAATGGTTGTTGCCCGAGCCTCGATTACGATTTATGAATTTAGGAGTTTGATGAATCAATGTAAATTCCAAATTATGCTATAGATTAATTAGTAATAATTATGAGGAATGTCTGTCACTTAAAACTATTTATACAATGAAGACACTTGAAATCAAAATGTGGTGTGAAAATGAACTACAGGAAAAGTAAACAGGATTATCAAATTGTTTGATTCGGGTAGCTGGCATTCCTGCATTACAATATTTGATTCCAGTAGGGCCAGGCCCTTTGATTTGGTATTCATGTATATATGCTTCTAGAATGCTCGGTGAGCATATCGAGCACTGTGTGTGGCCTAGAACTAGAGATACGATCAGTGCTTATTATTTTGTTGGTGTCTCTTGTAAAGTACAAACCAGTCCGTGATTACCATAATAATGTTACATAAATTGACACGACATACGCTGTCAGCAAATTATCATAATTGTGAAAGGATATTGACTAGACTCGAAATTAGCTGCAATATATATCATATGTACATGTGATGTACAGGAACTTATATATTGATGCAATTCGTATGCCATACAACAATGCACATGTTAATAAGGTTCACTGAATTTCATCCAACAAAATATATATGTTTTTTTGACAAATTATGCTGATTTTACAGTTTTTGGTTTCAATTTTATGAAACAAGACTTCATGTTGCATGCTTCAATGTACATAGCATACACTGTACACATATATAGTGTGAGGTGTCGGGAACAAGATCAGGGAGATATGTTTCCTATAAGGTGTTCTAGCTTCAGAATTTAGCTGTCTCCGCCCGTTACAACATTTCTATTTAGCCTGGTCCTGATCACTGGCAGTGATTGCTGGGGGAATGAGCTGTGCATGCCTAGCTTTCAGGTATTGTATGTATTCTTAGCTCTAAAACTTGTACAACAAGCTACATGTACATGATCACTATTTAGAGTGCATCAAAATTTGGGGAATGGCTTTTTGCAAGGATAGATCTTATAAGAAAACCAGTATAGAATAGATTAATTGGCTTATTACCAGGATACAACTCAGTAACTTTAACATTCTTTAGTTTTAACATTCCTGTCATTCGTGTCATATGTTTACTTTTTCTGCAATTTCTTGACTTTTAAGTCTGTAATATGTACATGCAGTTTCATAACACATAATTTTATGTCACTTTTCATTGGACATTTTAGGAGTACTATGCTCCTAACCCAAATTTGAATTTGAAAATTGAAAGTTAATGTGTGTGTTAAACACTTCCATGGACCAGCAAGCTTTAACTAGGTAGTTCAGTTGCTTAGAGTGTCCATCTATTGTTCTAATCTTCTACTGCACTAACCTGCTGCATTTTTACAGTACTTTGGTTCCTGCATGGCCAACCTTTGTTTCAAGTACTGTTTGTGTTCTAAAGCAAGTAGATATTTGAAACTGAGGGTTGTAAATAATGTGTCTTTTAAGAAAAACCTAAGAAGAAGGAGAGAGCTGTGTTGTGAAACTGTAGATGACTGTGGTGACCTTGAGTTATATATGTGGCTGACTGTTCGAAGCCTGTTCGTTTATGTGAAGCAACTGGTTTGTCTGTTTTTAAATGTAGCAATTTTGGGTATAAATCTTTGCAGACCGGCCAATGTTTATGCAGGCATTGAAAGGCTTGGTCAAGGCTCACCTGTAAACAGCATCAGATTACTATACATGTAGGTTTCACCTTATTTTAATATAAACAAACAACTCTGGTCCAATCAGGCCATCAGTTTGGATTGCAATATACAAAAGCTGCCCTGGTTTGAGTGCATGTTATATATAGGTCACAGCAGCCCATGTTTTTGAGTTTTAAATCCATTATTGACTCTGCTTCTACTGTAGGATTATGTACAACATGTGTTTCAGTAGTTATACCTGTGTAGCAGATTTTAATTGTACATATCATAACGGTCGCCTTCGAGCTTTCGAAATCCCTTTAGCTCAGTGGCAGAGCATCCGACTAGGAACCTGGGGATCGCAGGTTTGATCCCAGCCAAAATACACTATTCACTTTCCTGTTACAAATGGTGTCTGTGGCCCCTCCCTGTGGTGACAGGGAGTTAGAACCTGGGTTGTTGTGGTGGTCGAGGGCGAACACATTTGAAAAGAGGTGGNTTTTCTTTCATGTTACACCTGCAAATAGATACAATTCAGGTAAATGTTGAATAACTACAGAATATATCATCAAATTCATGAATTTAATCATAAAGTGGTCGGCTGTTATCGGTAGGTAAGTCTAACCCTGTATTGCAGTACTAGTGCTCAGGGATTGCTGGAGGCCAATTGACATCTTTCTCAGCTTAAAATGTATAAACTAATTGCATCAAGAACATTTTCTGTTATGAACCACAATTAAACATAATTTGAAAACAAGAATGGTGGTCAGCTTGAGGATGAAGCAAAAGATGAGATGTAGCTAGCTCCCCCAGGTATTGTACGACCTGTCTCCTTGGCTTACAAGCCCGGAGGTCTGTAGCTTTCTGTAGCCTTAGTGCTTATATCTGCCAGTTGTTTCAGTGTGAGAAAACCAACCCAACAAATCAATACCCAGCCTCCTTGTGTCTGCCAATCAAACCCAAGTTCTACAACCTATCATCATTATTGATTGGGGTTTTAGGGGCTCCACATGGGGAACCCATATTAATATTTGCAGTGTTATTGTGAATTTCTTGAAATTGAGGCCTGGCAAAAGAGTTTAAACCTTGTATATGTAGTGGCCTTGTATGTTAAGTTATTGAGATGAAGTTCAGAATAATAAATTTTCCAAATGAAGAAAGTCAGAAATTGAGGAACTGTATCATTTATCTAAAATGTCATTCAGTTCCTGAAACATTTAGTGTCCAGAAATATTGGGTTTATGGATTATGAATATTCCAAATAATTATATGACACTGGAACCATAATTAAATATCAGAACATTCAAAATAAGTATCATATCAATGGAATGTAATTATGAACCAACACAATTATAAGGAACGCAGATGACACCTAGCCTAACTGAAACTTGTCAACACAATAAAAGGTGTATTCCACCATAACGGATCCTTGGTGTTGATGCTCCATCATTTACCCTATACCGTATGTAATGTACCTTTTGATTCTCTGGAATACATGTATATTTTAAACATGTTTTTTGTTACAAATGGGAGAAACAATATGCTGTGTTTTGAAGTCACCATTATTTTCAACAAGTTGTGATGTAGTTTGGTATGACTTACTGCCAGGTTAGGGGTTTAGGTTGTATCAGATGTATTCCTAACTCTGTTGATCGAGATGTCAGCATGAAATATTATAACATAGGACAATAATACAAACAAACAGGTAATCATACATGCCAGATATCGCGGTGTGAGGTAACATTTCACGGGTTTTCACCTCAGATAAAGTCTTATGTCACGTTATGGGACATGAATTTATGGAAAGTCCTCAAAACCTCTCATTTTTTAATGATCGATTGGTGAACCATTTTCCTGTTGTTGTTTATGAGTTTCATGAGATTCAATAGTGTTTTCAGCGATAAATTACGAGAGCTCTCGAGTAATACTGGTATGCACGTTAGACCAGCTGTCTGAGTGTTATACATGTGTATCTTTAGAAAACTGTTTTTGTATGTTATCTAAAAATTTCAACACAAAAGGAAATATAATATGCTTACAAAGCAACATTCCATGGAAATCAATGCTTTCTGTATGTATAACCTGATCACTTGGTTAGACTTTAACGTTTTGAGTAATTGATGTTCCATGTTATTATATAAATCATTGTACAGGACATATATCTATTGTTTTTCTTTCCATATCCAGTTACAAAAAAGACAGAGGCATATATTGAAACATATGTTGTTAGTGAATTTGAGTATGTAAATTAGTTTTAACAGACGACACACAGACAATTGTATTATGTATGTTATGGTGGCTGTAGAATATAACTCGGAAATTTATGTACGCTCAACAATAAAGTGGTATTTCATGGTCCAGTTGTTAGATAAAACATGTTTTATTAAAGTGACAGCTTGAGTAAATATAAAGGAAGTACATGCAATAAAACATTACTATAAAAATGTATGTGCACTGAAGTCGTTTTTAAAAAGTGTAACATCCGATATACTGAATAACCTGTTCACACATTTTATCTCTTTCTTATAAACTGGCCAGGGGTTCACTGTCTCATTGAAAAAATGCAAACTTCTCGACTCTTAAGTGTAGCATTAACATGCACTGCATGCATAATCCAGCTCAGTAGATAAATGACTTGATTTTGTTATGCAGAAATGTATCATTTGAATGTTTATTATTCTGTTGTAACCGTATAGGAAAATAAGTATGGAATAAAAAAAATAGCGTAGAAATATTCCCTCCTGGTGCCCCGTTAATATGAGGGCTGATACATCTGTGTGTAGCTATACTTGAGATGCTGAAGTCACCTACCTCACATCCTGTGTGTCGACTCCAACAAATTGTCACCAAGGTAATGTGTATGGATTATACTGCTTCAATCTGACACTTGCATATTACTCAGGTTTACGTGGTGATTGTACAAATTTTACAAGGTGACCAGGTAGCATTCGGCTATACGTAGTTTTACTGCGGTATTTAGTGACACGAAAGGTTTGTAAAACGTTTATATTCCTTCACATATGGGAATGTTGTGTGTAATGATATGTTATATTGCAGTCACATTGACTTTCATTGTTTCAGTTAAAATTTGCAGTTACAATTAAACACTAATTACAAATAACGCAATGCTATGGTGGGTCAAGCAGCATATCGTCCCACTGTGTTTTTTGTGTCAGTCAAGATGATTTTGATGTTTACATGGACAGAAATAATTAAATGTGACATAGATGCAGAGTACCGGGTATCTGGGTATTGTTGACATAGATGCAAAGTACTGGGTATCTGGGTATTGTTGACATAGATGCAGAGTACCGGGTATCAATCATCGTTAATCTTTGTTAATCAGATACGTCGGGTCCTTTGATTATTGGCGTCAATATAATGTCAAATGTCATTCTGATAAATATTCGGAGAGATTATTATATTCTGGGATAAAATCAAGTGATGTAGCAGATGGTAGTATTTGTTATTATAATCAAGGTATTGTACATTTCAGCAAAATGATCTATGATAAAGAATTGCTGCGACTAATTAGTAGGCTTTAGTTCAGACCTATACCTCATTATACATACAACCTGGGCCATTTCTGTTAATTATATAACTGATCAGGGAACAGGATTATTTTTTGCATTTGCATAGTACTAGTGTCCCCCCTAGGCCTACCCCACCCAATTATTGCATGCAGACTAAAATAAAGTGTAAAAAAGGAAAAGAATGAAAAAGGTTTTATCTCTCTCGTATATTATAGGGACAGGTAGATCGAGGGTGATTTGAGTGTAGGGGAGGGGGGATGGGGGGTGGGGTACATTCCCTTATAACAATACAAATGTTGTGGGGACGGATAGATCGAGGGTGGTTTGAATGGAAGGGGGAAGGGGGGGGGGGGACTTTCCCTTATAACAATACAATTATT